>NW_027142563.1:36780-182957 GCF_026170545.1 Melanerpes formicivorus | reverse complement strand
TATGGTCTCAGGGTGGGGAACAGGAAGCCAGTCCCTAAAACATTGATGACAGAGCAAAGTCTTGGGGTCACACAAGTTCATGCACAAAAAGCCACATGAAGCAAATCTTGGCTTTTTGTGTGGTTTGAAGATGTGTGGTGTAAGAGTGGGGCTTGTTTGCCTGGCCTGGAGAAGGGGATGGTGGAGGTGGATGTGGGCCAGTGGTGCCTGAGCTCATAATGTGCTGCTCCAGGTGATGCTGTAGAGCAAAGTCCCAGAACCCCAGCATGGTGGGGGGCAGGAAGGGACCTCTGGAGAGCATCCAGTCTAGACCCACCCACCCACAGCAGCTTGCCCAGCAGCACAGTGCCCAGCTGGGCTTGGAAGCTCTCCACACCAGGAGACTCCACAACCTCTCTGGGCAGCCTGCTCCAGGCCTCCAGCACCCTCACAACAAACAACTTTCTCCTCCTGCTCACATGGAACCTCCTGGCTTCCAGTCTGTGCCCACTGCCCCTTGTGCTGTCCCTGGGCACCACTCAGCAGAGTCTGGGCCCCAGCCTCTTGCCCCCCACAGCTCCTTTAGCTGTTGTTGAGCATTGCTCAGCTCCCCTCTGGGGCTGCTCTTCTGCAGGCTCTCAGCCCCAGGGCTCTCAGCCTTTGCTCCTCAGAGCTGCTCCAGGCCCCTCAGCAGCTTTGCAGCCTCCCCTGGACTCTCTCCAGCAGCTCTCTGTCTCTGTTGAACTGGGGGAGCCTAGAACAGGACCCAGTACTCCTGGTGGGGCCTCACCAGGGCAGAGTAGATGGGGAGGAGAACCTCCCTTGACCTGCTGGCCACACTCCTCTTCATGCACCCCAGGACACCATTGGGCCTTCTTGGCCATGAGGACACATTTTTGAGACATCTCTGTCTTTCTCTTTCCTTTCCTGGATTCCAGCTGTGTCTTCACTAGGGCACAGTAGAGGGGGAGGAGAACCTGGAGAGCAGCCAGGCAGAGAGGGACCTGGGGGTACTGGTCGATGGTAGGCTGAACATGAGACTGCAGTGTGCCCAGGCAGCCAAGAGGGCCAATGGCATCCTGGCCTGCATCAGGAAGAGTGTGGCCAGCAGGAGCAGGGAGGTCATTGTGCCCTGTGCTCAGCACTGGTTAGGCCACACCTTGAGTCTTAGGCCACACCTTGAGTCCTGTGTCCTGTTCTGGGCCCCTCAGTTTAGGAAGGAGGTTGAGATGCTGGAAGGTGTCCAGAGAAGGGCAACGAAGTTGGTGAGGGGGCTTGGAACACAGCCCTGTGAGGAGAGGCTGAGGGAGCTGGGGTTGCTTAGCCTGGAGAAGAGGAGGCTCAGGAGTGACCTTCTTGCTCTCTCCAACTCCCTGAAGGGAGGTTGTTGCCAGGTGGGGGTTGGTCTCTTCTCCCAGGCAGCCAGCACCAGAACAAGAGGACACAGTCTCAGGCTGCACCAGGGGAGGTTTAGGCTGGAGGTTAGGAAGAAGTTCTATACAGAGAGAGTGATTGCCTGTTGGAATGGGCTGCCTGGGGAGGTGGTGGAGTCACCATCATTGGAGGTGTTCAGGAGGAGACTTGATGGGGTGCTTGGTGCCATGGGTTAGTTGTTTAGGTGGGTTGGATTGGTTGATGGGTTGGACACGATGATCTTGAAGGTCTCTTCCAACCTGGTTTATTCTATGTAATTCTATGTAACCTCCCTTGGACTTGCTAAGTCCTCAGAGTCCATCACTACCTTGTCTGATTAGCATCTGTGTCCCTGAACTTGACATAAACTCCACTCCTCCTGCTGAATTCTCATTATTTTGCTCTAGAAGTTGAAGCAGAGTCTGAAGTGACCCCATGGAATGGATTCCAAGTAAGAAATCCAGAGTTAATCCAACCCAGCAATCTTCCTGTGCTCCCAGCACAGCCTGTGGTGAATCCTGTTTGGCCACAGAACGTTTGAGGGATTCACTTTGGTGCCTGGTTTTGTTTAGGTGGTGACTACCACACTCATATGGAGACCCAGGTGGGGCAGCTGGGCAGTTTTTGAGCCCCTTGGTGGCATTGCCTTGAGTCCTGTGTCCAGTTCTGGGCTCCTCAGTTTAAGAAGGACGTTGAGAGACTTGAAGGTGTCCAGAGAAGGGCAACGAGGCTGGGGAGGGGTCTGGAGCACAGCCCTGTGAGGAGAGGCTGAGGGAGCTGGGGTTGATTAGCCTGGAGAAGAGGAGGCTCAGGGGAGACCTCATTGCTGTCTCCAGCTCCCTGAAGGGAAGTTGTAGCCAGGTGGGGGTTGGTCTCTTCTCCCAGGCACCCAGCACCAGAACAAGAGGACACAGACTGAAGCTATGCCAGAGGAAGTTTAGGCTGGAGGTGAGGAGAAAGCTCTTCCCAGAAAGAGAGTTTGGCCATTGGGATGTGCTGCCCAGGGAGGTGGTGGAGTCCCCATCCCTGGAAGTGTTCAAGAGGGGATTGGATGTGGCACTTGGAGCCATGGTTTAGTAGTCATGGGGTGATTGGTGATAGGTTGGACTTGATGATCCTTGAGGACTTTTCCAGCCTTATTGATTGTATGGTCAGCATCACTGCTGCAACAGCACATGCTCAGCAGGTGTTCTTCCAAAGCCAGAATCCTGGGTTCAGTCTTGGGCCCCTCACTCCAAGAAGGACATTGAGGAGCTGGAGCAGGTCCAGAGAAGGGCAATGAAACTGGGGAAGGGTCTGGAGAACAGGGCTGGGGAGGAGCCGCTGGGGGAAATGGGGTTGCTCAGTCGGGAGAAGAGGAGGCTGCGGGGAAACCTCATTGCTCTGCACAACTGCCTGGAAGGAGGCTGGAGTGAGGTGGGGGTTGGTCTCTTGTCCCTTATATCAGGTGACAGGAGAGGAAATGGCCTGAAACTGTGCCAGGGGAGGGTTAGGCTGGAGATGAGGAAAATTGTCTTTGCTGCAAGAGTGGACAGGGATTGGAAGAGGCTGCCCAGGGAGGTGGTGGAGTCCCCAGCCCTGGAGGTGTTCAAGAAATGCGTGGCCATGGCACCTGGGGACAGGGTTTAGTGGCCATGGTGGTGAGGGGTTGAAGGCTGAACTCGATCAGCTTGGAGGTCTTTTCCAACTGAAACAGTTCTGTGATTCCAGACACATTCTTTGAACAGTTTCTGCAGAGAGAGAGAGCAGCTGAGGTCTCAGTCCTACAGACCTGAACCGGCAGACGATCTCTAGCAGCAAGCTCAGGTCCCAGCCCTTGGGGGACAAGACCCTTCTGGCTCCGTGCCTTGGCAGCCCCGAGCGTGGGGGCCGATTCTGCTCCGACAGCAGCGCCGGCGCTCAGCCCGGGGAGCCAGAACAGCCCAAAATAGCCTCATTAGCCAGGAATGTCCTGACGGAGGTCCAGATGTTGCGGTCCCCCGGGGCTTGCAGTCACGGATGGCACCGGCTGCCAGCAGCACGTGCGGCAGCGGCCTCCCAGCCCCGCACGGCCGGGCGGGAGCTGCCCGGAGGAGGGGGCGAGGATGGCATCCTGTGGAAGCGGGCTGGGCACGAAGCGGGGCTGGAGCTGCTGGGGCAGCGGCTTGGCTCAGCGGCAGCCCCGTGGGGGCGTGCAGGCATGTCCTGAAACAGGAGCTTGGGCACGCCGTGAGGCTGGGGGCCTCTTCTCAGCTGCTGGCCCGTCTCCCTCTGCCCGACCCCCACGGAGAGCTCCCAGCTCCCACTTGCTGGCTAAGGCCCGTGATGGGACCCCTTGGAGCAGAGCGGAGCCCGTGCTGCAGGGAACATGCCTGTTCCTGCCAGGAGGAAGGAGCCAAGCACGCTCCTCTCCCTCTTTTCTCCCAAGATTTACAGTTTCGGTGGCTGGGTGCCCAGCTCCACAACAAAGCAGGAGTAGCCTGGAGCTGGTGCATGAAGAGGGGAGAGGTGGTTTGGAGGGGCTGGAGATAATGCTCAGGACTCCCAGGAGGGGCTGGTCTCCTGGTGGGGACTGTGGAGGGGGTGGGGGAAGGCGTGTGAGCTGTGTTTCGCCAGATCAGCTGTGGCTGAGCAGCGAGTGGAGGCTGCTGTACCCTCCAGCACCGGAGTCCCCTCCAGCACCTGAGTGCTCTTCCAGCACTCTGGAAACTCTCACTCCCCATTTAGCGAGAAGTTGCTCAGTTCCACAGAAGTCGGCTTCCAAGGGCTGAAACATCCCCCTCCAGCCCAGGAGCTGGAATCACTTTGTCACTGCAGGAGCAAACGGTGACAGTGTCACTTTCCTGGACACGGCCACGCAGTGTGAATCAGAGGTGACATTTCCCTTGACTTCAGCACCGCCAGGAGCTCCTTCCCCACATCCGATCCCATGGATTCCTGGCCATCCCCAACTGCCTCCAGGGCGAGGGGCTGCAGCAGAGCTCTGTGTCCTCTGGTCGTTGATGATGTCCCCCTCCCCACGCCCCCCTGGAAGAGCAGAGCTCCTGCTAGCACACACACACACACACACACACACACAGAGAGATAAGGAGTTTCTTATCTCCTCAGGAGAAGACCCAACAGGCGTGGGACAGGGGCTGGATCCTGCCCAGGGCTCATCCTGGCTTCCCTTCCCACAGCCCCTCACCCACTGCATCCTCTGATCCAGCACACGGCACCCACCACATGCCCAGTTCCCCCTGGGAACTCCATGCCGGGGAGTCCTCACTGGGGGCCCAGCGTAGCAGGGAGACAGCCAGGTCAGGAGGTATCCCCTCCAGAATCTCCCCACTGCCCAGCGGGAGAGGCTGTGCCTGCGTGTGTAGGATGGGAACGGGGATGGGAATGTCCCTGGCAGGGGATGGGGATGGGGGGTGATAGTGTGTGTGTGTGGGGGGGGGGGGGGGGGGGGGGGGGGGAGAATGGGGATGTCCCAGGCAGAGGCTGGGGATGGGAATGGGAGGGGGATGGGAATGGGGATGTCCCTGGCGGGGAACGGGGAGGGGAGTGGGGAATATGGGTGGGGATGGGAATGTCCCTGGCGAGGGATGGGGGTGGAGATGGGGACGAGGAACAGGGGATGGGGGGGATGGTGCAAAAAAGACTAGGGAGTGGAGCCTCGGGAAAGAGGATGAGCCGCGGATGGGACAGACAGTGACTCGCAGCCAGCTTCGGGAGGGGGGAAGGAGAGGCGTGCCGGAGCCGGGGCGCTGCCGCATTTATAGGAGGAGCGGCCGGGGGGCCCTCCCTGTCCCGCAGACGCAAGCGGGGCGGTGGCCCCGGTTAAAGGGGAAACTTGACAGCGCCGCTCCGTTCCCGCTGCCCGCTCCCGCTGCCCGCTGCCGCTGCCCTCGGCTCCGCCGCGACGTGAGTACGGCCAGGGCTGGGGACGGGGGACAGGGCCGGGAGCTGCTGCGGGGCAGGGGGACAGCGCTGCCAGCGCCTCCGGGGAGGGGGGAGGAGATGAACTGGAAGGACCTTCCGAGGTCCCCAAGGGAGAAGGGCTGGGAAGAATCCCCCCATCCTCCTCTGGGGGCCCTTTAGGCGAAGGGGATCAGGGCGAGTCTTCCCTCTTTCTTCGACGGTCCCGAGGGGAGAGAGGCTGGGGAAAGCCTTCCCCCCACCAACTCCTCCCCGGAGCAGAGGGTCCAAGAGAGGGTCTGCTGGGGGTGCCGAGGAGACATGGACCGTGGAGCCCCCTGGAGAAGAGGGAGTGTGTGTGTTCCCCTCCCCGGGGGTCTCCAGGGAAGAGGGACCAGTGAAAGCCTCCCCTGGGCAGAGGGGCTGAGAGGGTCACCCTCCCGGTGGTCCTGTGGGTAGGTGGGCAGGGGAACCCCAGCTCCTCTCAGGAGAGGGGCCGAGGTAGTCCGTCGGGTGTGGGAGCCCTTGGGAGAGGGACTGGAGCCCAAACTCTCAGAAGTGAGAGTTTGGGG
This sequence comes from Melanerpes formicivorus, assembly GCF_026170545.1. NCBI lineage: Eukaryota > Metazoa > Chordata > Aves > Piciformes > Picidae > Melanerpes > Melanerpes formicivorus. The sequence goes on along the minus strand of NW_027142563.1, from coordinate 177,114 downwards.
GTGAGGGGGAAACCCCCCCGAGGGTCTCCGGGGAGGGGGGAGTTGGGAAGGCCCCGTCGGTGAGAGGTCTTGGGGGAGCAGGCTCGGAGGAAGATCTCGGGGGGCTGTCCGGGAGTAGGTCCAGGCAGAAGTCTCGGACCACCACCCCACCCCCCGCCGAGGTCCATTGGCGGGGCCGAAGGAAGGAGCCGGGCGCTGCCCGAGCATCCCCCGGGGCCGGGCGGGTCCCTACCACCGGCCGAGCGCCTCCTGCTGCCCCCGGGGCTGGGCCTCCCGGACGGACAGACAGACACACCCAGCAGCATCCCTCTCTCCCCTTCCAGTCCTGCTCTCCACCACCGCCAAGATGCTGCTTTTGCTGCTGGGGATCATCGTGCTCCATGTCACCGTGCTGGTGCTCCTCTTCGTCTCCACCATCGTCAGCGTAAGTCCAGACCTTCCTCGGCACCGGGGGACCCGGGGGCACCACCGGGGTGGGGGCACTGTGGCGTGGCAAGACCAGGAGCTGCCATTTTCAGCAGTACTTGATTTTCCAGCCTGGCTTTTTAGCAGGAAACCTTTGACTTGCCCACTGCTGGCCTCACTGGTTTGGGAGTGCTTGGCACCAACAGCTCCTCCTGTGCTGGGGCTGCCAGGAGTGCCCGGTGGGTCACTTGGTCTGTGTGCTGCAGCAGGTGCTCAGGACACCCCTGGCAGCAGCGAGGAGAAGGCTGGGGGATCCCATCAGCATCATCCTCACGCTGATTCGCATCAGGGAGCAGCCCTACAGCACCCAAACCACCCTCTGTGGGGCTGGCACTGCACTCAAGCACCCAAACCATCCTCCATGGGGCTGGCACTGCACTCAAGCACCCAAACCATCCTCTGTGGGGCTGACACTGCACTCAAGCACCCAAACCACCCTCTGTGGGGCTGGCACTGCACTCAAGCACCCAAACCACCCTCTGTGGGGCTGACACTGCACTCAAGCACCCAACCCACCCTCTGTGGGGGCTGACACTGCACTCAAGCACCCAAACCACCCTCTGTGGGGCTGGCACTGCACTCAAACACCCAAACCACCCTCTGTGGGGCTGGCACTGCACCAGAGCACCCAAACCGCCCTCTGTGGGGCTGGCACTGCACTAGAGCACCCAAACCACCCTCTGGGGCTGACACTGCACTCAAGCACCCAAACCACCCTCTGTGGGGCTGGCACTGCACTCAAGCACCCAAACCACCCTCTGGGGCTGACACTGCACTCAAGCACCCAAACCACCCTCTGTGGGGCTGGCACTGCACTCAAGCACCCAAACCACCCTCTGTGGGGCTGACACTGCACCAGAGCACCCAAACCACCCTCTGTGGGGCTGACACTGCACCAGAGCACCCAAACCACCCTCTGTGGGGCTGACACTGCACTCATGCACCCAAACCACCCTCTGTGGGGCTGACACTGCACCAGAGCACCCAAACCACCCTCTGTGGGGCTGACACTGCACCAGAGCACCCAAACCACCCTCTGTGGGGCTGACACTGCACTCAAGCACCCAAACAACCCTCTGTGGGGCTGGCACTGCACTCAAGCACCCAAACCATCCTCTGTGGGGCTGACACTGCACCAGAGCACCCAAACCACCCTCTGTGGGGCTGACAGTGCACTGGAGCAGCTCCACCTTCCAAGGGGCTCCAGCCCACAGGACCAGTGCAGCCAGTTTGAGCCAAGCCCCGGTGAACAGGGCAGGTTTGGCCACTGGCTCCTCAGCACCAGCAGCCCTGCCCTGCAGCTCTTGCTCCACTGGGCTGTGAATTGGGCAGAGCCTCTCTCTCTCTCCCTCCCAGCCCAGATGAGGCATTTTGAAGGCTTTGAGCTCTGGAAGCAGCAGGATGAGCTTGGATGGCTGGAGAGAGGCTTCCAGCACTGTTCCAGGTCCTGAGCCCAGTGAACACGTCAGCAGCTTTGGGAAGGGGGTTGATCTGCTGTGCAGGCAGCAGCTTTGTGGGGCTGCTGAGCTCCAGGCTGGGCTTACCAGGGCCTTCTATCCTGTTTTTTTTTTTCTCCCCCTTTCCTTTCCCCCCCTTCTGTCCTTTTATTTCCCCCCACCCCCCCTTTTTTCCCCCTTCCTTTTTTTTTCCCCCTGTCCTTATTTTTGTGGTTGGTTTTGTTCTCAAATGGTCTCTAGTTTTATTTTGGGTGTAGAAGACGTTACCACAACCTTCCGAGGCGGGGGGAAGGGGGGTGGAACCATTCAAATATCCCGGCCCGGCAGCGGGAGAGGAGGCTGGAGGGGGCAGGAAGCTCTGTGTGTGTGTGTGTGTGTGTGTGTGTGTGTGTGTGTGTGTGTGTGTGTGTGTGTGTGTGTGTCCCCGCACTGGGACCTGCTCCCCGCTCAAAGAGAATAAAGAGCTTCTGTTTTGGGGCCGTTGAGGTGGAAGCGGCAAAAGCAAAAGGCAACTATCAGTAGTGACCTTCCCAGAGCTCTTTCTGAAGCAAAAGATGTGCCTGGGAGCGCCCAGCCGAGCCCCTGCCTGCTGGTACCCGCTGGGGCTGCTGGGTGGCAAAGCCTTGGGGGGGAGGGGAGGGGGCTGGGGGTGGGGTATGGTGGCTGCCTGAGCCTCCTGCCAGGGCTCTGCTCACCGTTCTGCCTCTCCCTGCAGCAATGGCTGGTGAATGGCAACGGGCACACGGCAGACCTCTGGCAGAACTGCTCCATGGGTGAGGACAACATCCAGCACTGCCTGGCATCGTCCTCCAACGGTGAGTGCTCTGCGGGGGGGCATCAGGACTGCTGCTGCTGCTCCCCACTTTGATCTTCCTCCCCCAGACAGAGGGAATTAAGAGGGTTTTGGCTTTGCAGGTTGGTTGTGGTTCTCTCTTGCATCCCCTCTGAAGTTGTTCCCTCCTGTCTCTTCCCCTTGCCCCCTCTGCTCTGTGCCAGGATGGGGGGAGAGTGCTGCCCTCCCTTCCCAGGGCTGGTGCAGCCGTGGAGGGATTGCTTCCCTGCCCTGTTAACTGCCTCTGAAGTTGCAGTGGGGCTTAGCGTGGGTACCAGCCCCACTGCTCTGCCCTGCTGCCCTCCAGCTGGGGGCTGGCACCACGGCAGCCCGTTTGGCACAGCCCCAGCACGGTGATCTTTGGTGACCTCCTGTTCCTAGCCCCCTTCTGATCACACTGGGATGTGCAGCCACGGGGCAGCCCTTGCAGCGGAGTGTGCAGTGCTGGGAGGGCAGAGGCCGTTTTCAGCAGCTCTCCTCCTCGCTGCGGTTGGGAGAGTGTCTGAAGCTGCCTGTGGTGCCCCGAGGCCGCCTTGGCCACCTTGTCCCCTGTGTTTTGCTGCGGTGCCAGGCTGAGTTTTTGGGGCACCACTCCTTGCCCTGTGGTTTGCTGCTGAGCAGCACGTGTGGGATGTGCTGGGTGCTCAGTTTTTTCCTCAACAGCCCTCCCCTGCCCCCCGTGGCACCTGCACATCCTGGGGGGTGGGGAGGGGAGGGACTGAAGACCCACCTTTGGACCAAGCTGGGTGAAGGATGATGTCCACTGAGTGACACCACCCAGTGAGCTGCGTGCTGAGGTCAGCAGGGAGGAGCTGCTTGCTAAGACACCTTGACACAGAGTTCCCAGGGCCCCCAGGGGCACTAAATATGTGCTCAGGGAGCCGGGCAAGCCTGTGCCTCAGTTTCCCCAGAGGGCAGGGCTCCCAGCAGAGGTGCTGTGCCCACCAGCTGTTTCCAGTTAGCCTTGGGTTTTTCCTTTTCCCTGGAAACAGTGTGATCCCCAGTGAAGCCAGCTGTGAGTCATGCAGATGTCACTGGGAGCACAGCCACCCTGAGACGGAAACGTGGCCCTGCCAAGGAGCAAAGCCATGGCACGTGGGCTTGGCGAGGGGGGAAGGGTCACAGGGGAGAGCACTCAGTGCTTTCTGAGGGGCTGGTGGTGATGGAGACTGTCAGGGGGGTTTGGGCATTCAGGTCACCTTGATGCCCAGCCTGCTGGGAGCAAAACACTGGTGGTGACTCCATGGAGGGAGGAGGATGCTGCTGTTCCCTCTCCCTCTCCTTTGGGCTGGAAGTGGTGGGAAGCTGGACAAGCTGACCAGGACAGGGATCCTCCCTCTCTGCTGGGCTGTGGTGAGGCAGAGGTGTGTTACTGAGGGACGTGGTTTAGCACCAGACCTTGGTAGAGCTAGAGAATGATTGGACTTGATGATCTTAAAGGTCTTTTCCAAGCAAGACTGCACAGCCAGCAGGGCCAGGGAGGTGATTCTCCCACTCTGCTCCGCTCTGCTGAGACCCCACCTGGAGCACTGTGTCCAGTTCTGGAGCCTCTATTACAGAAAGGATCTGGAGGTGCTGGAAGGTGTCCAGAGAAGGGCCACGAGGATGAGCAGAGGGCTGGAGCTGCTCTGCTATGAGGACAGACTGAGGGAGTTGGGGTTCTTCAGTCTGGAGAAGAGAAGGCTCTGAGGAGACCTCATTGTGGCCTTCCAGTATCTGAAGGGGGCTCCAAGAAAGCTGGGGAGGGACTTTTGAGGGTGTCAGGGAGTGATAGGACTGGGGGGAATGGGAAAAAGGTATAAATAACAAATTCAGCTTGGATGTGAGTAAGAAGTTGTTCCCCATGAGGGTGGTGAGAGCCTGGCACAGGCTGCCCAGGGAGGTGGTGGAAGCCTCCTGCCTGGAGGTGTTTGCAGCCGGGCTGGATGTGGCTGTGAGCAACCTGCTGTAGTGTGAGGTGTCCCTGGCCATGGCAGGGGGGTTGGAACTGACTGGTGCCTTCCAGCCCTGACGATTCTGTGACCCTACGATCCTGTGTTTCCCTGCATGGGCTCCGCTCCGGTCTGGGTGGGAGCGAAGCCAGCAGCAGCAGCAGCAGCACCGCGGGGCTCTGCTGACGCCTGGTGGTGTCCGGCTCGGCCGGGAAGCTGCTGGCTCCTATCCCAGGCCGGGATCCTTCTGGAGCCGTGTCCTTCATCAGCAGTTGGCTGGGGTTGGCTATCTGCAGCGTAGGCAGCCTGCTTCAGGGCCATTCACGCGTGTTCTGCATCTGCTGACCTTGCCGCTTGGAAATCAAAAGGCAGCGACTGCCCCTCCCAGAGTCCCAAAGCTGAGGGCTCCAAAGCCCACCCCCAGATCTTTTGCTTTTCAAACCTGCATGGCTTGTTTGCCTGTTTGTTTGTTTTTCTGGATGTTTGCAGGAGGCTCTGTGCTCAGTGAGCTCTCAGTGTCCACAGGGTGGCTAGGATGATTTCCTCCACACCTGACTTGTCCTGCTGGGGGCTTCGAGTCTCTGTTGCCCTGCTGCCAGAAGCTGCTCAGGGTGGGGAGCTTCCCTCTGGATCTTTTACAGTGATTCTGGAGCACCTCTCCTGTGAGGACAGACTGAGGGAGTTGGGGCTGCTCAGTCTGGAGAAGAGAAGGCTCTGAGCTGACCTAATTGTGGCCTTCCAGGATCTGCAGGGGGCTCCAAGAAAGCTGGGGAGGGACTTTTGAGGGTGTCAGGGAGGGATAGGACTGGGGGGGATGGAGCAAAAGTAGAAATGGGGAGATTGAGATTGGATGTGAGGAAGAAGTTGTTCCCCAGGAGGGTGGTGAGAGCCTGGCACAGGTTGCCCAGGGAGGTGGTGGAAGCCTCCTGCCTGGAGGTGTTTGCAGCCAGGCTGGATGTGGCTGTGAGCAACCTGCTGCAGTGTGAGGTGTCTCTGCCCATGGCAGGGGGCTTGGAACTGGCTGAGCCTTGAGGTCCCTTCCAACCCTGACAATTCTGTGATTCTGTGATTCTTTCATCACTAAAGGGACTGCAGTCAAGATGACCCTGCTAGAAATGCTGTGGAGCAGCTGAGTTGGGTTGATAAGGTGCCCCAGTGGGCTGCTCCTGGAGTAGAGGTGTGAGGTGCTCAGATCTTGGAGAGCTCTCTGCCAGCTCCTAATTACATGAATGCTTTGCTTTGGCATCAGGAGAAGGGAGTTTTGCTTGGGCAAAAGCTTCTCCCCTATCCACTCTGCAGCCAGGGTCACAGGATCACAGGATGTCAGGGGTTGGAAGGGACCCAAAGAGATCATAGAGTCCAGCCCCCGAGTCCAACAGCCCCAGGGTGTGGGAGCAGTGCTGCTCAGGACTACTTTTCACCTGGTGGGACCCACCCTGTGGATCCCAGAGTTCCCTGGTGCTGAGGGAACACAGCTCCCAAAGGTATTTCCCGGGTTATTGGTTTGTAAAAGCAGAATTAGTGTGCAGCATCCTCTCCAGCAGCTCCATGCACTCTCCCATCTCTGAGCACCTTGCTGGGGTGCCCTCAACCTTCACCTTCACCCTATCTCCTGCCCTAACCCTGACTCCCCCCTGTGCTGCTGGAGGAGCTGATGCCAGCCCCCGTTTGGAGTGCTAGTGGGGGACGCAGGGCAAGGACGCCGTGGCAGGGCCACCCCCGAGGCTCACGCTCGTCTTCTGCCTGGTCCTTGTTGTGCTCCTCAACCTCCCTTTGCTAGGAGCATGCTTACTTTCAACCCCCCTGGCAGATCCCACAGCAGATACCACAAACGGTCCTGCCTTCAGCCTCTCTGCAAGCAGGCTGTGCCGGGCTGTGGCAGGCTTTGAGAGGCTGTTTCTCTGTGCCCCTGCCAAGGCCGGTGCTGAACGGCTAATTGCAGAGCGCCGAGGGCTGCTCGGGGCTGCGAGGCAGAGATCCTCCTGCAGGAATCTTGGCAGGATGTGGGCTCTATGCAGAGGCAGGGTTTGTTTTTCCCTTCTGGCCATCGCAGAGGCTGCTGGAGTGTGGTGATTTCCTCCTCTCGTTTTGTGCAGGGGGGGTGCTTGGTACTCGGGAGATGTGGAATGAGGTAGGGCTGGGCCATGGACTCATGGAGCTGTGAAGGCTGGAAGAGACCTTTGAGATCCTCAAGAGCAGCTGCTCACCCACAGCCCATAACCCCACCCCTGCTGCTAAGCCACTGCCACCAAACCAAGTCCCTCAGCACCACATCCATGTGGCTTTTAAATCCCTCTAGGGATGGGGACTCCACCACCTCCCTGGGCAGCCTGGGACAGTGCCTGAGAACCCTTGCTGGGAAGGGATTGTTCCTAATATCCAGCCTGAACCATCCCTGCAACAACTTGAGGACCTTTCCTCTTGACTGTCACTGATTGCATGTGAGAAATGACCAAACCCCACCTCATTCCAGCATCCTTTGAGGTAGCTGTAGAGGACTTCCACTCAGCCTCCTCTTCTGAGGGCTAAACACCACCAGTTCCCTCAGCTGTTCCTCACAGGAACTGTGTTTGAGGTCCTTCACCAGCTCTTCTTTGGACAAGCTCCAGCACCTCTGTGTCCTTGTTGGAGTGAGCTTTGTGTTTTCAGCACAGATGGGGGCTTGGGGGGGGCCTTTGCCATAGAACCAGGGTGGTGAGTTTGTTGTGCTGAGATGCTCCTCATGGCCTTAGCATAGAATCATAGAACTGTCAGGGTTGGAAGGGACCTCAAGGCTCAGCCAGTTCCAAGCCCCCTGCCATGGGCAGGGACACCTCACACTGCAGCAGGTTGCTCACAGCCACATCCAGCCTGGCTGCAAACACCTCCAGGCAGGAGGCTTCCACCACCTCCCTGGGCAGCCTGTGCCAGGCTCTCACCACCCTCCTGGGGAACAACTTCTTACTCACATCCAATCTGCATCTCCCCATTTCTAGCTTTGCTCCATTCCCCCCAGTCCTATCACTCCCTGACACCCTTAAAAGTCCCTCCCCAGCTTTCTTGGAGCCCCTTGCAGATACTGGAAGGCCGCAATTAGGTCTCCTCAGAGCCTTCTCTTCTCCAGACTGAGCAGCCCCAACTCCCTCAGTCTGTCCTCCTAGCAGAGCAGCTCCAGCCCTCTGCTCATCCTCGTGGCCCTTCTCTGGACACCTTCCAGCACCTCCAGATCCTTCCTGGCACAGAGGCTCCAGAACTGGACACAGAGCTCCAGCTGTGGTCTCAGCAGAGCGGAGCAGAGGGGGTGAATCACCTCCTTTCACCTGCTGGCCACACTTCTGCTTCAGCCCTGGTTGTGATTGGCTTTCTGGGCTACAAGTGCACACTTCTGGCTCCTGTTGAGCTTCTCCTCCACCATGGTGAGGGTGGCTGAGCCTCCTGTCACCCACTGGACTGCAGAGAGACCCTTTTGTTTAGATGGCTGTTATGTGGATGGCCATTGAGAAGCTGAACCTGCTGAAACCAGGTGCTTGTGTTTAACTCTGGGGTAGGTTTGGGTCCATGCTCCTCATCTTACAGATTATCCTGTGGGGATGGAGAGGGACTTTGTACAAGGGCATGGAGTGGAGGGATGAGGGGAAATGGTTTCAAACTGGAAGCAGCTGGATTTAACTTAGACATTAGGAAGAAATTCTTCCTCATGAGGGTAGTGAGGCACTGGAAGAGGTTGCCCAGAGAAGCTATGCAGGCTCCATCCCAGGTTAGATGGAGCCTTGAGCAACCTGCTCTAGTAGCAAGTGTCTCTGCCCATGGCAGGGAGGTTGGAACTAGATGATGTTTAAGGTCCCTTCCAATCCACTCTGTCCTTTCTATGATTCTATAATCAGAGAATCACAGAATTAACCATGCTGGGAAAGACCTTCATGATCATCAAGCCCAACCTATCAAAAGGGGTAGACTCAGACTGGATGTGAGGAAGAAGTTGTTCCCCAGGAGGGTGAGACTGGCACAGGTTGCCCAGGGAGGTGGTGGAAGCCTCCTGCCTGGAGGTGTTTGCAGCCAGGCTGGATGTGGCTGTGAGCAACCTGCTGTAGTGTGAGGTGTCCCTGGCCACGGCAGGGGGATTGGAACTGGCTGAGCCTTGAGGTCCCTTCCAACCCTAAGACTTCTATGATTCTATTATCACCCAACACCATCTAATCAACTAAACCATGGCACTAATGGCACTATTTGAAACACTTTCAGGGATGGTGACTCCAGCACCTCCCTGGGCAGCCCATCCCAAGGGCCAATCACTCTCTCTGGGAAAAGTTTCTTCCTAGCACCCAGCACTCAGCCCAAGGCTTGACCACAGGGCTGCCAGAGCGTGGCTCCACGGGCCACTAGCAGGCTGTGCTCACAGGATGGAGGCTGAGCTCCCACCCCCCAGATTCCTCTTGGCAAGGCTTGAAGGTCCTGTGTATGTGAGGGCTGGATGGTCCTGATGGGAGCAGGCACCAGGAGGGAGGAGGAAAGAGCAGGCCGGGGGCTGCTTGCTGCCCACACCTTCACCTTTGACAGCCGCCTGCTTGTTGCTTTGATTCCAGCCTCTGCTTCTCACAGAATGGCTTTTTTTTCTTGCCTTTTTTTTTTTTCCTTTTCCAAGAGGAGGGGAAACTATGGAAAAAATGTTGCAATCTTTGCTTCTCTTGCACTGTCAGACATTCCTGGAAAAGACTTATCTGAAGAATTCAGCTCTGAGTCCCAGAGCTGTGTGCGTCGGCTCGGCCGGGAGCCAGCCCCAGCTGTGCACTGCTGCTGCAGGCAGAGGAATCAGAGAACCACAGAGTCAACCAGGATGGAAAAGACCTCAGAGATCAGCAAGTCCAACCTATTGCCTAACACCTAACACCTCCTGACAACTAAACCACGGCTCCAAGTGCCACAGCCAAACCTTTCTTGAACACCTCCAGGGACGGGGACTCCACCACCTCCCTGGGCAGCACATCCCAATGGCAAATTACTCCTTCTGGGGAGAACTTTCTCCTCGCCTCCAGCCTAAACTTCCCCTGGCACAGCTTCAGACTGTGTCCTCTTGTTCTAGTGCTGGGTGCCTGGGAGAAGAGACCAACCCCCACCAGGCTACAACCTCCCTTCAGGGAGTTGGAGAGAGCAAGAAGGTCTCCCCTGAGCCTCCTCTTCTCCAGGCTAAGCAACCCCAGCTCCCTCAGCCTCTCCTCACAGGGCTGTGCTCCAGACCCCTCCCCAGCTTTGTTGCTCTTCTCTGGACTCGTTCCAGCAAGTCAACCTCCTTCCTAAACTGAAGAGCCCAGAACTGGACACAGGACTCAAGGTGTGGCCTAACCAGTGCTGAGCACAGGGCACAATGACCTCCCTGCTCCTGCTGGCCACACTGTTCCTGATGCAGGCCAGGATGCCATTGGCCCTCTTGGCCACCTGGGCATACTGCTGACTCCTGTTCAGCTGCTGTCAACCAGTACCCCCCTGAGCCTCCTCTTCTCCAGGCTAAGCAACCTCAGCTCCCTCAGCCACTCACACAGATGGACCTCAGCTGCTCAAGTGCTCTCCAGTATATTCCACCCCAAACTACCACACAGTGATATTTGTTTATTTTTTTCCCCTCAAAAAATGACCTTTTCGCTCCTCAGCTGATTGATTTTTTCCCCTGCTCTACTTCTGGCTTTGGTAGGAATGACCTCTCTGGAGTTGCTGGACAAAGCTGGGGAGGGGTCTGGAGCACAGCCCTGTGAGGAGAGGCTGAGGGAGCTGGGGTTGCTTAGCCTGGAGAAGAGGAGGCTCAGGGGAGACCTTCTTGCTGTCTACAACTCCCTGAAGAGAGGTTGTAGCCTGGTGGGGGTTGGTCTCTTCTCCCAGGCAAGCAGCACCAGAACAGGAGGACACAGTCTCAAGCTGTGCCAGGGGAGGTTTAGGCTGGAGGTGAAGAAGTTCTTCCCAGCAAGAGAGATTGGCCATGGGGATGTGCTGCCCAGGGATGTGGTGGAGTCCCCATCCCTGGGAGTGTTTAAGAAGAGCCTGGATGAGGCACTTGGTGCCATGGTTCAGTTGATTAGATGGTGTTGGATGGTAGGTTGGACTTGATGATCTCTCAGGTCTTTTCCAACCTGGTAAATTCTGTATCCCTACATCCTTAGTCTGGTGAAGAGAAGGTTGAGAGGGGATCTTATTAATGTCTGTAAAATATCTGAAGGGTGAGTGTCAGAAGGAAGGAGACAGGCTCTTGTCAGTGGCACCCAGGAACAGGACAAGGACAATCATAGAATCATGGAATGTTAGAGGTTGGAAGGGACCTGCAGAGATCACTGAGTCCAACTCCCCTGCCAGAGCAGGGTCACCCAGGGTAGTCTGCACAGGAATGCTGTGGCTATGAGGTAGAACACAGGGAGTTCCACCTCAGCATGAGGAGAAACTTCTTTGGTGTGAGGGTGCTGGAGGCCTGGAGCAGGCTGCCCAGAGAGGTTGTGGAGTCTCCTTCTGTGGAGACTTTCAAAGCCAGCCTTGCATGGCCTGGCCTAGGTGATCCTGCCTTGGCAAGGGGGGTTGGAGCTGAAGTCCCTTCTAAGCCCTAGCATTCTGTGATCCTGTAACTTCAGGAGACATCCTTCATGGTGTCTTCTTACCATTTCTCCTGCTCCTGCTCTGTGGTTTCTGCATTCTGAGGCTTGTTCACAGGCAGGCTGGTGGCTTTTGGCTGTTTTAAAGGGTCAAGAAAGCCCCAGGCCGTGGGAACAGTGCAGGCTGCCAATCCATGTGATTACCAAGTGCTGAGAGTACTGCAATGCTGATGATTTGCTGGTGTGGTGGCTACAAGCAAAGCCCAGGTGCAGAGATCTGCCCTGGACCACCTGAATGGGCAGGATGGGGCCTCCCATTTATAGGGCAGGCACTGGGAAATTGCCTGGACTGTGCCTCAAGTCCTGGGCTCAGTTTTGGGCCCCTCGTTACAAGAGGGACATTGAGGTGCTGGAGTCCTGAGAAGGGCAATGAAGCTGGGGAAGGGAGTGGAGAGCAAGTGTTGTGAGGAGCAGCTGAGGGAACTGGGCTTGTTCACCTGAGGCAAAACCTCACTCCCTGCAACTCCCTGAAAGGAGGTTGATGCCAGGTGGGGGTCGGTCTCTTCTCCCAACATGGGACAAGGTGAGAGGAAATGGCCAGAAGGGATATTGGATATTAGAAGAAACTTCTTCCCTGAAAGGGTTCTCAAAGCCTGGCCCAGGCTGCCCAGGGAGGTGGTTGAGTCCTCATTCCTGAGGTGTCTCAGAGGCAGAGACATGGCACTGAGGGCCATGGTTTAGCAGCAGCCTTGGCAGGGTTAGGGAATGGTTGGACTGGGTGACCTTGAAGGGCTTTTCTAACCCAAACAATTTGATGATTGGTTGCTGGATGCTGGAGGTACCTTCTGCCCTGTCACACAGCAGCCTGCCAAGTCTGCAGGCACAGCACTGCCTCAGCTTTTGCTTCATTTCTTCTGGGGGGCTTGCAGACCAGCAAGAAATGATCTGTGTTGGAGGATGCTGGAGCAGTAAGGTTATGGTTTGGGTGGTAGCACACAGCCTTTGTGTACTCGAGGTTCTAGCTATCAGCTGGCCCCATTCAGCTGGTGGACCACATGTGTACACATATCCCTTGATCTGGGGGCTTCTCTGGGCCTTCAGGGTCTTTGGAGTTTGCATCAGGGGAGGAATGAGCCAGCTTTAAACCTCATTAGTTCCTGGAGCTAGGATATCACTTGTCAGTAATGGGAGGTAACCTTGGCTTAACTTGAGCTGGGCTGATCCCCTCTCTGCCAGCTTGTGGGTGACTGCAGCTTGCCCCTTAATGGTCTAAGAGTATTCTAGGAGAATATTTTGTGCTTCAGATCAGTTTCTGCCATAACCATGTTGCTAGGAAGGGACTTCTTCTGCTTAAAACAAGGGTTTGTTTTCCTTGCTCTTCTTACAAAGAACATCTGATACAGAGAGGTAGGAAACCAAGGCTGTTTTCCCTGCTCCAGAGCTCCTTGGCTCCTCTACTCCTGCATAAAGGGAGGGTCAAGTCAAACTCCCCTGCTTGGTGGAGGGCTGTGGCCCATGAGAGAGGAGCAAAAGGGAAGGAGGAGGCAGCAAACCTGTGGGTAAAGTATGACTGCGAAACCAGAAGAACAGCTGGAGGAGTCTACTGCAGAGCCCAGGGCTGGAGAACTTCTTAATCCAAGGTTCATTTGGCTCTGATGAGACTCTTGGATGTCCCTGTGGCCACAGGCTGAGTGTACCCCTGTGACAGAGGCTCACAGAACACTGGAACTGGCTGCCCAGGGAGGTTGTGGAGTCTCCTTCTCTGGAGACTTTCAAGCCCCATCTGGATGTCTTCCTGTGCAACCTGTGCTGGATTCTATGCTCCTGCCCTGGCAGAGGGGGTTGGACTTGATGACCCTGGGAGATTCCTTCCAACCTCTCACATCCTGTGAGCCTGGGACATGCCTATGGGTCAGGGCACCACTGTTCCCCATCCCTGCTCCTGCTGCCTGGACTTGAAATGAGTCAGAGTTGGTAGCTAAGCCCTTTGGAGGACCTGAGCCTGAAATGAAAGCACCTCAGCTCACTCTCACACCCCAGCCAAAAGGAGGTCAGAGCTACCACATCAAGGGTCCTGAAGAGGAACTGCCTTGGGCACTGTGGAGCTGGTGGAAAGTATTTTTCAGCCTTGGCACCACTGGCAGCTGCCTCTGCAGGATGTGAGCTTTGGCTGTCTGAAGGGTCATCTGAGTGCATCTGCTCTGGAGAGCTGAAGACCTCTTGGCCTCAGAGACTTCTTGGATGAAGCTTTGAGGCAAAGGCAAAAAGGAGGACAGCTGTGAGGCAAAGGCAAGAGGAGCTTCTGAGGGTTTCCTGCCCCTGTGAAGGATGCTACAAAAGAGGACCATGAAGTCTTGGGCAGGAGCCAGCATGTTCATTCACTGCCTCCTCACAGCCCTGGTGTTTCCCACCTGCTCATCCCCTGGCCCTTACAAAGAGCTTTTAAATCCCCCTTTTCTGGTAGCACTTCCAGGAACACCTCAGTCCAGCACCCTATGGTCCTCTGCAGGCAGTGGATGTAGGAGGACAGAAAAGGAGTAATCTATAGGTGAAAGATTTGCTTCTCCCAGCTTGAGCATCCAGCCACCCAGATTGGGAATGGAGAAGGTTTGACCCCATGCTGGTTAGAGGGCTGGGACCAAAGCAGAAGAAAATTGCAATGTCATGGAGAGGTTTTTTTTCCCTAGCAGAGCTTAGCAGCTTAGCAGCTCTGGAGACTTTGAGAAGAGACCAACCCCCTTCTCTGGGGACAGCTTAGCAGCTCTGGAGACTTTGAGAAGAGACCAACCCCCTTCTCTGCAGACAGCTTAGCAGCTCTGGAGACTTTGAGCAGAGACCAACCCCCTTCTCTGGGGACAGCTTAGCAGCTCTGGAGACTTTGAGAAGAGACCAACCCCCTTTTCTGGGGACAGCTTAGCAGCTCTGGAGACTTTGAGAAGAGACCAACCCCCTTCTCTGGGGACAGCTTAGCAGCTCTGGAGACTTTGAGAAGAGACCAACCCCCTTTTCTGGGGACAGCTTAGCAGCTCTGGAGACTTTGAGAAGAGACCAACCCCCTTCTCTGGGGACAGCTTAGCAGCTCTGGAGACTTTGAGAAGAGACCAACCCCCTTCTCTGCAGACAGCTTAGCAGCTCTGGAGACTTTGAGGAGATACCAACCCCCTTCTCTGCAGACAGCTTAGCAGCTCTGGAGACTTTGAGAAGAGACCAACCCCCTTCTCTGCAGACAGCTTAGCAGCTCTGGAGACTTTGAGAAGAGACCAACCCCCTTCTCTGCAGACAGCTTAGCAGCTCTGGAGACTTTCAGCAGAGACCAACCCCCTCCTCTGCAGACAGCTTAGTAGCTCTGCTGGGTGTCTGACCAGCCCTGAGGCTGCTCTCCTCAACAGAGATGTTCACTTCCAGTGGTGGGGCTGAAGTTCATCCCCAGAAGAGTGACACATTTGAGTCAATATTTGTGCATCTTTCACCTTTTTCAACCTTCTGCAGGGGTATTTGCTAGCAAGGTTGACATTCATGGCAAGCCCCAGTGCTTGTGATGGGACTTGGCTGCTTCATAGATGAGGATGCAAGCTGGGTTCAGGTTCTTCATCACATCTTGAAGCCCAAGAGTCTGCTTTGGAAGCACTCTGCTCAGCACAGGGCTTTTGCTGGGCCAGTAGATGCCTGTGCTGTTGCTCACCCTGCTGATACTTAGCTTGCAGCACTGAAGGTGCAGGTTTCACCATGCAGATGTGGCGATGAATTTCCCCTCCCTCTGGTTTTGGGTACGCTACATGCTGTGGTTCCCTCCTTAGTGGGTGTTTTCTTCCCCAGAAGTGGCTGCTTTCAAGGTGCACTTGCAGTCTGCAAAGGGAAAGCTCTCCATAAACTCATGGAATGGCTTGGAAAGGGTCTTGAAAGCTCATCCAGCCCAACCCCCCTGCAGCCAGCAGGGGCATCTGCAACTACAGCAGGTTGCTCACAGCCCCACACAACCTGAGCTGCAATGCTTCCAGCCATGGGGCAGCTCGGGCCAGGCTCTCACCACCCTCAGTGGAAAACATCTCTTCCTTCTGTTTAGCCTGAAATTAGTAATCCAGCTCCAGCAGAGTGTTCAGGTTTGAGCCCCTCACTCCAAGAAGGACATTGAGGTGTTGGGAGTCTGTCCAGAGAAGGGTAACAAAGCTGGGGAAGGGCCTTGATCACAAGTCCTGTGAGGAATGGCTGAAGGAACTGAGGTTGTTAAGCCTTCAGAATAGAATAGAATAGAATAAACCAGGTTGGAAGAGACTTTCAAGATCATCGTGTCCAACCTATCATCCAACACCGCCTAATCAACTAACCCATGGCACCAAGCACCCTGTCAAGTCTCCTCCTGAACACCTCCAATGATGGTGACTCCACCACCTCCCCGGGCAGTCCATCCCAATGGGCAATCACTCTCTCAGTGTAAAACTTCCTCCTGACCTCCAGCCTGAACCTCCCCTGGTGCAGCTTGAGACTGTGTCCTCTTGTTCTGGTGCTGGGTGCCTGGGAGAAGAGACCAACCCCCACCTGGCTACAACCTCCCTTCAGGGAGTTGGAGAGAGCAATAAGGTCACCCCTGAGCCTCCTCTTCTCCAGGCTAAGCAACCCCAGCTCCCTCAGCCTCTCCTCACAGGGCTGTGTTCCAAGCCCCTCACCAACTTTGTTGCCCTTCTCTGGACACCTTCCAGCAAGTCAACCTCCTTCCTAAACTGAGGGGCCCAGAACTGGACACAGTACTCGAGGTGTGGCCTAACCAGTGCAGTGTACAGGGGCAGAATGACCTCCCTGCTCCTGCTGGCCACACTGTTCTTGATGCAGGCCAGGATGCCACTGGCCCTCCTGGCCGCCTGGGCACACTGCAGGCTCATGTTCAGCCTACCATCAACCAGCACCCCCAGAAGAGAAGGCTGAGGGGAGACCTCATTGTCCTCTACAACTCCCTGGAAGGAGGTTGGAGTGGTGGTGGTAGGGGGTTGGTCTCTTCTCAAATGCACCAAGTGAAAGCACAAGAGAAAAGGGCCTCAAGTTGTGCCAGGGGAGGATCAGGTTGGTTATTAGGAGCAACTCCTTCCCAGCAAGGGTTCTCAGGCACTGCCCCAGGCTGCCCAGGGAGGTGGTGGAGTCCCCACCCCTGGAGGTGTTTAAGGGCTGTGTGGCTGTGGCGCTGAGGGATGTGGTTTCGTGGCAGCGGCTTAGCAGCAGCAGCAGCAGCGGGGGTGGGATTGTGAGCTCTGGGGGAGCGGTTGGACTGGAGGATCTCAAAGGTCTCCTCCACCCCCAGGAGTTCTGCGGTCCTCTAAGAGGTTAATACCGGCTGCAGGTTGCAGCGCAGGGCTGGGCGTCACGCACAGCACTAATTCAGTGGTGCCTCAAGGCGCTTTGAGCTGATTGCTCACTCAAGTTTCTTTGTGGTTTGCACTTCATTCCTTCTCCTTGGCTGGGTGAAAAGAGGGTAAGCTTGTCTACAACGGAGTAGTGGATGAAAGCCTGGGAAGCCAATTCTCGCCCTTGGCCGTGAGCAGAGGGCCTTAAAGGGCATGTTTCTGCCAGCCCCATCAATCCTGCTCGGCTGTACCCAGCATCTGGCTACAAAACCTCCCTGCGAGGAGGGCTGGGGCTTTGTTGGGAAGGGGTTGGCTCAGCCCTAGCCTTTCTGAGGGGGTGGGGGTGGTGTTCAGCTGCAATTTCTGCTTCAGCTTTCCATTTCTACTCTTAACTTTCCATTTCTGCTCTCGTTTTCCTTTCCGGTTACGCTTCAGGGCAGCGACACGTGGGCTTTAGCCTCTCAGGCTGTGTTTTCCACCGCCCCCCCCTGCACTTTTAAGTGGTGGCCCTCAGCACCTTTGGGGCTTGCAGGGCTCAGGGTGGAAAAAAAAGTAGTCTCAAACGAGTTCTGTGGCAAAAGTTGGCTTTGTTTGTGCCTGCCTGGAACGGGCTCCAAAACCGCTCCCCGCGGGTCCTCTCCGGAAGCGGCGTGCAGGGTTGTTATCTGTCCTCTTCTACTCCGCTTCCTTCTCTTCCTCCTCCTCCTCCTCCTGAAGAACAAAGATATAAACACAGAGCTGAAGAGATGCAGGAAGTGAAGAGGGAAAAAATACGGAATAACCGACTTGGCTGCCCAGGGGAAACCACAAATACCAGCCTGGGAGTAAACAGCGCTGACAGCCCTGCAGAGCAGCGCCCGGGGCTGGACCTCCCCCTGCGGGGGTGAGGAGGGGCAAAACTTGCTTGAAGTTTCATAGTTTCATAGTTTCATTCAGGGTTGGAAGGGACCACAAGGATCATCTAGTTCCAACCCCCCTGCCATGGGCAGGGACACCCCACACTAGATCAGGCTGGACAGAGCCTCATCCAGCCTGGGCTGAAACACCCCAGGGACAGGGCCTTGACCACCTCCCTGGACAACCCATTCCAGGGTTTCATCACTCTCATGGGGAAGAACCTCCTCCTCACATCCAGCCTGAATCTCCCCACCTCCAGCTGCATTCCATTCCCCCTAGTCCTATCACTACCTGAGATCCTGAGTAGTCCTTCCCCAGCCTTCCTGTAGGCCCCCTTCAGATACTGGAAGGCCACAATGAGGTCACCCCGGAGCCTTCTCTTCTGCAGACTGAACAGCCCCAACTCCTTCAGTCTGCCCTCATAGGAGAGGTGCTCCAGCCCTCTGATCATCCTTGTGGCCCTTCTCTGGACACGTTCCAGCACCTCCAGATCCCTCTTGTAATAGGGGCTCCAGAACTGGACACAGTACTCCAGGTGGGGTCTCACCAGGGCTGAGTAGAGGGGGAGGATCACCTCCCTCGACCTGCTGGCCACACTTCTCCTGCTGCAGCCCAGGATCTGATTGGCTTTGCGGGCTGCAAGTGCACACTGAGAGCTCCTGCTGAGCTTTTTGTCCACCAAGTTTCTAAAGCCTGTAGGTAGGACGCCGCTGATAGAGATGATGTTGAAAGCCTTGTGAGCTTGAGGAGGCTTAGCAAGCCCAGCTGCAGTTCCAGTGCTGTTTTCAGCTGAATTAAAAGGCAATCAGCTGGCCTCATCAAGCTGAAGTCTGGAGGCAGCTGGGTTTGGGCTTAACGGGAGGAGAGCAGCTTGCACGTAGAATCATGGAATCGTTGAGGAGCTGCCATGTGAGCACAGGCTGAGAGAGCTGGGTTTGTGCAGCCTGGGGAGAAGAAAGCTTAGGAGTGACCTTATGCCATGGACCAGCACACTGAGGGTGGCTACCAAGAAGATGGAGACTCTCATTTGACAAGGAGTCCCATGGGAAAGACAAGAGGTGATGGGGACAAGGTGCTGCTGGGGAGATTCCCTTTGGACTCCAGGAGGAAATGTTTCCCCAGGAGAACAGGTGGACACTGGAATCATCTCCCAGGGGAAGTGGTGGATTCCCCTACACAGGACAGCTTCAAGACTCAGCTTGCCAGGGTGCTGGGCCAGCTCCTTTCAACTGGACTATTAACTAGAAAGATTCAACTAGATGGTCCTTGGGGTCCCTTTCAACCTGGCATTCTGTGATCCTGTGAATCATTTAG
This sequence comes from Melanerpes formicivorus, assembly GCF_026170545.1. Classification (NCBI taxonomy): domain Eukaryota; kingdom Metazoa; phylum Chordata; class Aves; order Piciformes; family Picidae; genus Melanerpes; species Melanerpes formicivorus. The sequence goes on along the minus strand of NW_027142563.1, from coordinate 158,337 downwards.
GTTGGGAGAAACCTTTCAGACCATGGAGTCCAACCCTTAAGCCAGCACTGCCAGGGCACCACTAAACTGTGGCCCTCAGCACCATATCTACACAGCTTGGGAACCCCTCCAGGAATGGGGACTCCACCACTGCCCTGGCAGCCTTGACAACCCTTTGGGGGAAGAAATTGTTCCTCATGTCCAACTTAAACCCCCCCTGGCACAGCTTGTGGCTGTATCCTCTCATCCTAAGACTTGTGGGTCTCTGAGTGATGATCTGGGGATCCTTTGGGGGGAAGAAATTGTTCCTCATGTCCAACCTGAACCTTCCTTGGCACAGCTTGTGGCTGTATCCTCTCATCCTAAGACTTGTGGGTCTCTGAGTGATGATCTGGCAATCCTTTGGGGGGAAGAAATTGTTCCTCATGTCCAACCTGAACCTTCCTTGGCACAGCTTGTGGCTGTATCCTCTCATCCTAAGACTTGTGGGTCTGATCTGGGGGGGTCCTGCCCGTTGCTTTCACAAAGGAGACCCTGCAATCAGAGTCAGCAAAGGGCTGGGTGTGAGCAGCCCCAGAGCTCTGCTCTGTAGGATCATCTCTTAGTCGTGTGACTTCTGCTCTCCAGGGGCTGGCTGCTGAAACCCCTCAGGTCATGGGGGGCTTTCCCCCCTCCCTGCCTTTCTGCCCCTCTGACAGGGCTCTTGATGCCAGTGGGACTTTGCACAGCTCCCATGAACCATTCACACTCAGAACCCCAAAAAAGAGGCACGGGGAGGCAGAGGCAATTAAAAGGGCAGCTCAGCTCAGCTCAGCTTTCTGGCTATACAGCCTTCTCCTAAAATAAGCAGCAGTTGGAGCATCCACCTCCCAGCAGAAAGGCCTCCTCTCTCTGGGCCAGATCCCACAGCCTTTCAAAGCACAAAAGGCTTAGCTCCCTGGGTGCAGGGCTTGGGGCTGGTGCAGGCTTCACTTCTGCTGGTGCATGGAGCTGGGCACAGCTGTAGGGCTTGGGAGGGGGTGAGGTGAAAGCTCTGCTGTTCAGATCTGGGACGGAAGCCTTTTCTGTGCTGAAGCATGGAAGGAGGTTGCAGTTTAGTATCTGGACATCCTTCTTCACCTGAGTGAGTATAAGAAAGACATTAAGGTGCTGGAGCAGGTACAGAGAAGGGCAGCAAAGCTGGTGAGGGGTTTGGAGAGCATTTCTTATGAGGAGAGGCTGAGGGAACTGGGGTTGTTTAGCCTGAAGGAGAGGCTGAGGGGAGACCTCGTTGCCCTCTACAGCTACCTGAAGGGAGCTTAGAGTGAGGCTGGCCTTGGTCTCTTCTCCCAGGTAACTAATGACAGGACAAAAGGCAGTGGCCTCAAGCTGTGCAAGGGGAGGTTTAGATTGGGGATCAGGAAAAATGTCTTTGCTGCAAGAGTGGTCAGGGATTGGAAGAGGCTGCCCAGGGAGGTGGTGGAGTCCTCATCCCTGGATGGCTTAAAAAATGAGTAGATGTGGCACTTTGGGGCATGGGCTAGTGGTCGTGGGGGTGTTGGGTAGGAAGTTGGACTTGTTGCAAAAGACCTCTAGGATCATCCTCAGTGATCCTATGATTTAGGACCTGGGCTTTAGCATCACTTGAGCTGCCCTAGCCCCTCTATGTCCCCACTGACTGAGCATGGGCAGAGCTTGAAGGGTCAGGTGTGGCTGAGGCAGGGAGGTTTCCCTACTTGGCTGGCTGGTACCAGTGGAATACATGGGACAGCAGTGTGAGAGCCAGACTGGGACTTCCTGGAAGTGAAGCACTGCTGGCTGCTCCTGCCTAAGGAACATGGTGCCCAGGTGGCCAAGAAAGCCAATGGCATCCTGGCCTGCATCAGGAACAGTGTGGCCAGGAGGAGCAGGGAAGTCATTCTGCCCTGTGCTCAGCACTGGTTAGGCCACAGCTTGAGTCCTGTGTCCAGTTCTGGGCTCCTCAGTTTAAGAAGGACATTGAGACTCTTGAAGGTGTCCAGAGAAGGGCAACAAAGCTGGGGAGGGGTCTGGATCACAGCCCTGTGAGGAGAGGCTGAGGGAGCTGGGGTTGCTTAGCCTGGAGAAGAGGAGGCTCAGGGGAGACCTTCTTGCTCTCTCCAACTCCCTGAAGGGAGGTTGTAGCCAGGTGGGGGTTGGTCTCTGCTCTCAGGGATCCAGCACCAGAACAAGAGGACACAGTCTCAGACTGCACCAGGGGAGGTTTAGGCTGGAGGTGAGGAGAAAGTTCTGTACAGAGAGAGTTGTTAGCCATTGAGATCTGCTGCCCAGGGAGGTGGTGGAGTCCCCATCCCTGGAGGTGTTCAAGAGGGGATTGGATATGGCACTTGGTGCCATGTTCTAGTAGTCATGAGGTGTTGGGTGACAGGTTGGGCTTGATGATCTCTGAGGTCTTTTCCGACCTTGTTGACTCTGTGATTCTATGGTGCACATGGAGGTGCTGTCCAGGGAGGTGGTGGAGTCTCCATCAGTGGAGACATTCAAAAGTAGCCTGGATGTGGCCCTGTGTGCCCTTCTCTGTGTGTACCTGCCGTGGCAGGGAGGTTGGACTTGATCCCTGGAGATCACTTCCAAGCTCTACCATTCTGAGAGGTAAACACAGTGTCACTGAAGTGAGTGAAGCACAGCTGCAGGGTAGTTTGGCATGGGAAGTGTGAATGGGAGGGGAAGGAAAAGCTGTCTGTGGCGAGCAGAGGCTGCTCTGCGTGGTTTCAGTCTGCCCTGGTGAGCAGGACCTGAATCTGCTTTGTTGCAATGCCTGGAAGCAAGATGCGGAGCCAAGAGGCAGAGCTGATGCTCCAAAGTCAGGCCCGGCAGACATTACTCAACGGCACAGGATGTTCCCTGCAGGCATGGCTTTGCTGGGAGGCCTGGATCATCCCTGCTGGGAGGCCTGGATCATCCCTGCTGGGAGGCCTGGATCATCCCTGCTGGCCCAGCTGAGCACCTCGCTCTCCACATCAAATTCCACTCTCAGCAAGTGCAGCCTGTGAGGGTTCAGCTAGGAAGCGTGATGGCTTCCTTGGGAGCAGACACTGCCCTGGGCATCCCCGAGGGCCTCATTGCCACACCCAGGGCTGCAGGTTGCTGAGCTGAAGCCTCTCTTTGTTCGGCACTTTTGCCACCTCGCAGCTCTCTGCTGCAGAAAGCTGTTGCTTGCAGCAGGGGAGTGAAGCTGGTGGGAGCAAAACTGGGGCAGGAACATGAGACTGGGACCTCAGTGCTGCCCAGTTCTCCCCTGCCTGAGGATCCAGCTCAAAGCATGGTCTTTTTTTTTGCCCCCTCTGCCTTTCACTTGGAGGGTTTGTGCCTCGGTCCTGCCTGGCTATTGTGGTGAATTAATCCATGCTGCCTCCTTCAAGACCTCTCAGGGGTGGCTGCCAATCCTCCTTTTGAGCTCAGACATCAGGAGGCAAGGGCAAGGCAGAGAGATTTGCGAGCGTGGCCCCGTCCTGGGGCGCTGGGAGGTCTCTCTGTCAAGCTCCAGCAGCTCATGGGCTGGAGCAGCCCTTTGCTTGTTTATTTATTTATGTTTAGGGTCGCTTGGGTGGTTGGTTTTTCTTTTCACACGGGGAGTTACACACCCATGAAGCCTGGAAATAGCTGGGCAGTGACTCACTCAGGCAGGGGCTGCTTTAACTGCTCTGCCCTGGGAAGCAGCTGCGTTTGGCAGCTGGGGGAGCCGGGGGCGGGGGGAAGAAGGCTCTTCACAAAAGGTTTGAGTCCACAAGAGCAGAAGGTTTCACTCCCTGGGTGTTTGGTTTACCTCCCAGCTGGGTGTCCCCGGCTTGCCACGTGTGGCTTTTGTGTTTCTACCTCAGCTCAGCACCCAGGGCCTGAGGTGAAGCTGGGGGAGAAGCTTTGCCTTGAAGCTCGCCCCTCCAGCCCCTGAGGGAGGCTTACAAGAAAGCTGGGCAGGGGCTTTCTGCAAGGGCTTCTTGGGATAGGATGAGGGGGAATGGGTTGAAGCTGGAGGAGGAGAGCTTTAGACTGGAGATTAGGATTCAATTCCTGACAGTGAGAGTGGTGAGACACTGGAACAGGTTGCTCAGGGAGGCTGGGGATACCCCTCAAGGCCAGGCTGGATGATGCCTTGAGCCACCTGGGCTGGTGGGAGGTGTCCCTGCCCATGGCAGGGGGGTTGGGTTGGAACTGGATGATCTTTAAAGTGATCTTTAACCCTTCCTGTGCTGTTAAGTTTCTGAATAGCTGGGGGATGCAGCTGCTGGTGAGGTCCTCAGCACAGGCACCATGCTGCTTCAGCTTTAGGATGATTTGTACTGAGGTAGAACAAATGGCAGGGCCAGGACCTTTCCCAGGGAGCAGGGGCAAGAAAATGTGAGCTGATGCCTGCAGAATCACAGAATGGTTTGGGTTGGAAGGGACCTTAAAGCTCATCCAGTTCCAACCCCCCCTGTCGTGGGCAGGGACACCTCACACCAGCCCAGCTTGCTCAAGGCATCATCCAGCCTGGCCTTGAGGGGTATCCTATCCACAGCCTCCCTGGGCAACCTGTTCCAGTGTCTCACCACCATCACTGTCAAGAATTGAGTCCTAATCTCCAGTCTAAAGCTCCCCTCCTCCAGCTTCAACCCATTCCCCCTCATCCTATCCCAAGGGGCCTCTACCTCGGCACAAATCATCCTAAATCTGAAGCAGCATCCTGCCTGTGCCCTGGACCTCACCAGCAGCTGCATCCCCCAGCTAGTCAGAAGCTTCACAGGGGCTGATGCCAAGGCCACGGGGTGGGGGTCTCCCTGTCTGTGGTGCCAGCACTGAGGTGTCTGTCTGTCTGTCTTTCCCCAGAATGGCTGCAGTCTGTCCAAGCGATGATGATCCTCTCAGTCATCTTCAGTGTCTTGTCCCTGTTCTGGTTCTTCTGCCAGCTCTTCACCCTCACCAAGGGTGGGAGGTTTTACATCACTGCCTTCTTCCAAATCCTAGCTGGTAAGTGGGGCTTGATGGATGGGGGGAAAGGGGGGAGGGGGTGGTTTGTGTGATGCTGGAAGCGAGCATGCTCTGGGGTGCTGAAACAGGAGAGCCACTGAATGGTCTCCTGCAGGGCTTAGTGATGGGGAAGGGGGATGAATCATTTGGGTCTGCTGAGGTCTCACACTGCTGGCTGAGAGAGATGGGCAGCAGTGCCCTGACAGCCAAGGAGGGCAGGGGCTGGGCTGCACTACAGCTTTGTCTGTGGCTCAGGGGAAGTGGGGAGTGGAGGTAAGGGCAACAAGAGATGCACAAGGTCAGTTGGGTCTGTTGTACAGTATCAGGGCAGGATGTGTCCCACCCCAGGAGGGGGCCCATCTGTCAGGGCCTATGACATGTGTCTGGCCCTGGGCAACCTGATCTAGCTGGAGATGTCCCTGCTGACTGGGGGGGGGTGGACAAGATGACTTTTAAGGGTCCCTTCCAACCCTATGCAATGTGTGACTGTATCCAAGCTGTGCATCATGGAGAAAGTTCTTCACTGAGAGAGTAATTGGCCATAGGAATGTGCTGCCCAGGGAGGTGGTGGAGTCCCCATCCCTGGGGGTGTTCAAGAGGGGATTGGATGTGGCACTTGGTGCCATGGTCTAGTCATGAGGTCTGTGGTGCCAGGTTGGACTCAATGATCTTTGAGGTCTCTTCCAGCCTTGGTGATACTGTGATACTTGAAGCCATGGTTTAGTAGTCATGAGGTGTTGGGTGACAGGTTGGACTTGATGATCTCTGAGGTCTTTTCCAGCCTGGTTGATTCTGTGATTCTAAGTCCCCAGCAGTCAGAGTTTCAAGCAGAAAGTGATGCCTCTTGTGGCCAGCACTCCGCTCCTCAGGCCAGGCCTAGAGGGAGGGCGGTGGCGCTGGGAGGAGACGGTGTCAGCCCCAAGGGTGTGCTGGAAGGTGCAAGAGGGACACTGCCCCAGCCAGGAAGGTTTTGGAGGGGCAGGGTGCCAGACCCACCTAGCTGGAGGCAAAGCTCTGCTGGTGGTGCTGGGTGGTGGGACAGGCAGGACATGCATGGGGGCTGCCAGACTGAGGGTCTGCTTGCTCAGCTCTCAGCTTGAGGTGGGGTGCTGAGGGTGCAGGCTGGCTGTGCTGGTTCTGGGACCCACCTTTGATGGGCTGGGCAATGTTTCCACAACTGCTGGCGGGGTGGGGGAAGCAGTGAGGATGAAAAAGGATCCAATGATTATTTATAAACTTAACCAAGAGGGGGCCTGGTGCTCTCCACCTCAGCAAAGAGCCTGCTGGAGCTGCAGGGTGAGCCAGCTGACTCTGACCTGTCAGCCACTATTTTTAACTCTTGGAGAACCCAGCAGTGGCAGTGAGCCAAGGTTCATGTCCTACATTGTGGTTCTACCAAATATAGCTGCTGGCAAGCCACTGGCTCCATTTACCTTTCCATGTATGAAACCAGGGGAGAGGCTTCTCAAGCATTCAGAGTAGGAACATTCAACCATGTACCAAGGTCTGCCTGCCTGGGCAAGAGACCAAGCATTTAGATGTGAGCCTAAAAGCCAGCCTAGCTCCTGCCACTAAAGCAGTGGAGAAAACTCATCCACTGACTTTAGATGAAGCTTCACAGAACCACAGAATTGTCAGGGTTGGAAGGGACCTCAAGGCTCAGCCAGTTCCAACCCCCCTGCCATGGGCAGGGACACCTCACACTACAGCAGGTTGCTCACAGCCACATCCAGCCTGGCTGCAAACACCTCCAGGGATGAGGCTTCCACCACCAAGCTTCTGGGCATCCTTTAAGCCTCTGGCCTCCACACAGCCTGGAAAAGCCTTCAGCTGACCTGGATTAGCAAGGGTGGCATGGAATCTGTCCTAAGTGTACCTGCTGCTCGGCCAGCAGGCAGGTGGTGAGTTCAGATCAGTTCACTGTCTCAGAAAGATGGATGTGTAGAAACCCATTAGAGCCCTGGAGACAAGGAGGAGAAATGGGCATTAATAATGCAGTTATCTGCCTGAGAGCTTCTCTAAGAGATCTGGCAGCAGAAGGCTTCTCTCTCATGGGTGACTGCTGGGGAAATCTCATTCTCAGAGGAAGAGAAAATGGGATTGCAACCCTCCTGTCCATGCTGGGTCCTAAGGGGGGATAGGATCAGGACTACTGTCTCTTTCCTTGTTGAAGCAGGAGACAAAGCCATCCTCAGCCAGCATGAAGGACAGGAAAAGTGTGACCTGATCACCATGAAGCTTCCTTGTGGCCTCCTATGCAGAGGTCTGGGTCTGAATGGGCCATGCAGAGCTGGGCATTGGTAGCCATCCTTGCTGTGTTCCCTGGCCAAGGCTGGAGGAGGGGGCTTGAGGCAGCTGTGGTCTTGGTGGCTCAAAGTCTCAGGGTTGTTGGTAGGAAACTGGACAGCATGTCAGCACTGGAGATCCCACTTGGAGGTGTGGATGGCTCTGCTCAAAGGAGCTGAACCTGCTGTGGTCTGTGTGCAGCTTGCTGTCTAAAGCCACTGGAGGGAATTTGTGTGGCCTTCAGGCTCTGCAGTTGTTCATCCATGCCTTGCAATGCCCGGGCACCACAAAGCTCTGCTGCAGGTCTGCAGACTTGCCTTTATGCTCAGCTCCAGGAAAGCTGGAGAGGACCTCCCTCCTCCTGGGATGGGATGAGAAGGCTCTTCCTGAACTCCTCCACCACCCCATACCTCTTCCTGGGGGTCATGCAGCTTGGCAAAGCTGAAGGTCTCCTGTTTTGGAGCCTGAACAACAGCAATGCTGGACCTGAATCAGTGGGTGCCAGAAGCACAGCCACTGTTGGATGGCAGAGCTGGGCACTAGTGCCCTGAGAGCCAGCAGGGAGGGCAGGGGCTGGTCCCTATTATGATTTCCCCTGTAGCTCAACAGAAGTGAGGAGAGGAGGTCACCTGGGGGTGTTGTGCAGTGGCAGGGCATGGTGCATTCCCCAGCATCTTCTCCACACTGCTTGGAAATATGCTCTGACAAGCCTTGTCCTCCACAGCTCCTTTAGCTCTTGCTGAGCAGTGCTCAGATCCCATCTGGGGCTGCTCTTCTCCAGGCTCTCAGCCCCAGGGCTCTCAGCCTTTGCTCCTCCCAGAGCTGCTCCAGGCCCCTCAGCATCTTTGCAGCTTCCCCTGGACTCTCTCCAGCAGTTCCCTGTCTCTCTGAACTGGGGAGCCCAGAACTGGACTCCAGATGTGGCTTCACTAAGGCAGTGTAGAAGGGGAGAAGAATGTCCCTCGACCTGCTGGCCACACTCTTCATGCACTTCAGGAGACCATTCCCCTTTTTGACCATGAGCACACATTGCTGGCTCACGGGGAACTTGTTGCCCACCAGGACTCCCAGGTCCTTCTCTGCAGAGAAGATCACCACCTTGTCTGCACTGGTGCAGGGGGAGGTTATTCCTCCCCAGGTCACAGGAGCACAGGATGGACATTGAGACACTTGAACATGTCCAGAGAAGGGCAACGAGGGAGAGGCCTTGAGCACAGCCCTGTGAGGAGAGGCTGAGAGAGCTGGGGTTGCTTAGCCTGGAGAAGAGGAGGCTCAGGGGAGACCTCATTGCTCTCTACAACTACCTGAAGGGTGGTTGAGCCAGGAGGGGGTTGGTCTCTTCTCTCTAGCAACCAGCACCAGAACAAGAGGACACAGTCTCAAGCTGTGCCAGGGGAAGTTTAGGCTGGAGGTGAGGAGAAAGTTCTTCGCAGAGAGAGTCATTCACCATTGGGATGTGCTGCCCAGGGAGGTATTGGAGTCCCCATCCCTGGAGGTGTTCAAGAGTGGATTGGATGTGGCACTTGGTGCCATGGTTTAGTCATGAGGTCTGTGGTGCCAGGTTGGACTTGATGATCTTTGAGGTCTCTTCCAACCTTGGTGATCACGTGATGTTAGGGATTGGAAGGGACCTCCAAAGATCCTCCACTTGCTGATGTATTTTTGCCTGCAGGTTGTCCTTGCCTGCAGGTTGTCCTTGCCTGCAGGTTGTCCTCCCCTCCCTGAGCAGGTCCTGCAGGCCCAGCCCAGCGCAGATGCTGCAGGAGTGCAGTCCAAGCCATCGCCTCCATTTGGCCCCATTCCTCAGGAGGACAATCACTGCTGTTATTTGCTGCTGTCTGTAGGTGCCCAGCGTGCCCACAGGCCTGTGCCCTGTCCCCCCAGCCCGGGGCAGGGCTATTGTTGTGCTGGCTGTGCATGGGCTGGGGCAGTAGGAGTTGCTCAGAGAATGGAAAGTGCCCCAGCGGCGCCTTGCTGAAACGTGTTCCCACTGCTGCACTTTGGCAGAACAAAGGAGCAGTGTCAAGTGGAACTGCAGCTCAAATATCACCCTGCTTAAATGTAGGTGGTCCTGAAGTCCGTGCAGCAGGGGGGGTTTGGAACTCTGCTCCAACAACAGCCCCACCACTGTATAATAGGAGTGCTGGGATGGACTGAAAGAGCTTGTTTTTTGGGGGCAGGAATAGAGGTGGCTTTGTGTGAGCTCTGGCCAGTCCCTAATGCTGATGGGTTGGTTTTGAAACAAAGCTGAAGCGTGGCTCACCGGAGCCAGGCCTGGCTGCACAGCCCCTGGGGAGCCCATGGCTGGGCAGGGTGGACAACAGCAGCTGGGGAAGAGGGACAGGCCACAAGCACAGTAGAGCAGGGTTGGTAGCTGAGGTCCTCACACAGCCCTGGGGGAGGGCAGGAGATGGCAAGGCACAGACCTGCCTGGCCTGAGCAATACTGGCTCCAGCTGTGTTGCCTGAGCAGAAGATAAAGTCTTGTGCCTTGAAGGGAATGAGGTTTGTGCCTGACCTCTTGCAGCAGCTCTGGTAGTGTGGTTCAAGCTACAGGCTGGGTTTTAAATAAGCCACCCAGGGGAGTGGGGCAGGTTTGGAGTGGGAGCTGGAGGGATAGCCAGTGCTTGCCTGATGAATGGATGAGCCCAGGTGATGCTCTGTCTTTAACTGCGCAGGGGGTTCCTGCTTTGCTTGCTCCAAGTACTCCTCCTTTGCTTGCTCCATGGATTCTAGCTGTGCAAGCTCCAGGGGCTCCTGCTTTGCTTGCTCCAGGGGCTCTGGCTTTGATTAGTCAAGAGCCTCCTCCTTTGCTTGCCCCAGGGGCTCCTCCTTTGCTTGCCCCAGGGGCTGCTCCTTTGCCTGCTCCAAGGGCTCCTACTTTGCTTGGTCAAAAGCCTGTGGCTTTGCTTGGTCAAGAGCCTCCAGCTTTGCTTGCCCCATGGGCTTTAGCTTTGCTTGGCCCAGAGGTTCCATCTTCACTTGGTCCAGGGGGTCCTGCTTTACTTGCTGACCCTGGCAGAGATGTCTTCACTCACCTGCAGCCAGGGCACAGCCCCCAGCATCACACTCCCCAATCATTCTGTGGTCTTCCAGAAGATGAAATACAGGGGGCCAACAATAAAAGCAGTTTCCCATGCTGGGGGGTGGGTATTATCCTCTCTGGCTCTGAGTTTCCAGCAGGAAGCTGCTTGTGTGCTAGGAAAAGAAGAAGTGGCCTCAAGTTGCACCAGGGGAGGTTTAGGTTGGTCGTTAGAAGAAACTTCCTGACTGAAAGGGTTCTCAAAGAACTGAAGCAGGCTTCAGCCCCTTCCATGGATGTGCTTCAAAGACACAGAGATGTGGTGCTGAGGGCCATGGTTTAGCACCAGCCTGGGTTTATACAGTGGTTGGACTAGATGATTTTGAAGGTCTTCTCCAAGCAAAACGATTTGGGGCTTTTTAGTCTGGAGAGGAGAAGACTGAGAGAGGATCTAATAAATGTCTATAAATGTGAGAGCTGGGGGTCAGGAAGGAGGGGACAGCCTCTGCTCACTTGTGCTCTGTGACAGGACAAGGGGCAATGGATGTAAAACTCCAGCACAGGAGGTTCCACCTCAACATGAGGAGGAACTTCCCTGTGAGGGTCCCAGAGCCCTGGAGCAGGCTGCCCAGAGAGGTTGTGGAGTCTCCTTCTCTGGGGACATTCAAGGCTCATCTGGATGTGTTCCTGTGTGACCTATGCTGGATTCTGTGGTCCTGCTGTGGCAGGGGGGTTGGACTGGATGATCTCTTTGGGTCCCTTCCAACCCCTGACATCCTGTGACCCCAAGATCCAGGGAGACATCTTGAGTTCTTTCTTTTTCCTTTCCTTAACGGCTGAACCACTCTGAGTGAGGCAGAGAAAAGCCTTACCAGAGTGATCTGCTTAACTCCATCAGCCTCAGAAAGGCAGAGCATTGATCCTGTGATGATTCTAACCCTTTCCCCCTTCTGTCCTTTCTTTCCCCCTTCTGTCCCCGGCAGGACTCTGCGTGATGAGCGGCGCTGCCATCTTCACAGTGAGGCACACGGACTGGCACCAAGCCTCGGAAAACACCTCCTATGGCTTTGCCTACATCCTGGCATGGCTGGCCTTCCCCCTGGCCCTCGCCAGCGGCATCATCTATGTCATCCTCCGGAAGCGCGAATGACGCCGCGGGGAGGCGGCCAGACCCCACCCAGGGCACTGACGGCGTCCGAGGAGGAGGAGGAGGCGAGATGGAAGGGGGGGGGGGGGGGGGAAGGGGGGGAGGGAAATAGACGAGAAAACGGAAAAGAGAATTAACCAGAAATGAACAAACAAACACAACCAAACTAAAATGAAAAAAAAAAGGAGAAAAGACAAAACAAAAAAAAAGGAGGGAGAAAAAAAAGGAGAGGGAAAATAAAAAGGAGAGAAAAAAAAAAAAAGAGAGAAAAAACCAAAAAAAGGAAAAAAGGAGAGTAAAAAAAAAAAAAAGGAGAAAAAAAAAGAGAGGGGAAAAAAAAAGAGAGGAAAAAAAGGAGAGGGAAAAAAAGGAGAGGGGAAAAAAAAGAAAAGGGGAAAAAAAGGAGAGAGAAAAAAAAAAGGAGGGAAAAAAGGGACAAAAGGAGGGAAAAAAAGGAGAAAAGAAGGGAAAAAAAAAAGAGGAAAAAAAAGGAAGAAGGAAAAAAAAAAAAGGAGGAAAAAAAATAATCAAAATAAAAGGGCAAAGGAATAAACCCTCCCAAAATCAAACCCTCCCTTCCTCCCCCTCCCCCCCCGCCAACAAAAAGGAAACACTCAAAGGGTTACTTGTTAATTGAAGATGTATATAGTATCTATGGTTTAAAACAAACCTATTTATAACACTTTTTACATATATGTACATAGTCTCGTTCGCTTTCGTTGACCCTACGCTGCCTTTGAAAGCCTAAAGCAAGTGCCTAAGGATCTATTACTCCTAACAATGTAACACGAGCGTGGTGATTTTATGGGGTTTTTGGTGTTTTGGTTTTATTTCCCCCCCTTCCCCCTCCTCTCTGACCTGAAGTCTCCTCCCTCCACCCCGTCCCAGCCCGTACGGAGCCGTCAGAACCACCACCCCCACCCCACCCCCGGCGGCTTTGAGTGGTTTCGGGCTGGGGCGAACGGGAGCGACGCCTTGTTGACACCAGCTGAAGGGGTTGGGCCTCGCTCCTGCCGCATGCTGTGATCTTGGTAATCGAAGTGCAGGTCCAGATCTGACCGGGAGAGGCTTCCCAAAGCTTTGAAGGGATTTCGGAGCAAAGGCTTTGATTGCCCCGCCGAGCGCCCTCGATGACTTAACGCGCCTAAATGACTTTCGGGTGCCTGAATTCCCTCCCTGGCCTCCCACCACACCCCCTGGGAATTTGGGCTTTTGAAATCACTTAGGTCGAACGGCAAACCCAGCGTGGGCTGTCCTCCTTCAGCCCCGCAGGCTCTGGGGGGTGCCGGTGGGGGCTGTGTGCCGAGCCGTGCCGTGCCGTGCCGTGCCGTGCCGTGCCGTGCCGAGCTGCCGGGGCAAAGCGAGCTGCGTTTTATTCCTTGCCGTGGAGCTAAAGTACAGCTGAGAGACGAAGAAGCTAAGCCCAGTATAGCAACGAAATCCAATAGCAGATGTATGAAATGGTGCTATCTATTTACCATTCCTTATATTGCTAAAGCCATTTTAACCCTTCTGCACTGGAAATTCACTTAACAGCCTTGAGGTTAAACAGCAGAAGCTAGAGGCCAGAGATTAATTCTGTGGACTATACATGAGCTGTAACTGCTTTTGTACTTAGATTTGCTCTTACTGTTATTATTGTTGTTGTTGTTGTTATTATTTTTAATAAAGCATTTATAACTGAGGTCCTTTTTTTTCCACCCCCCACCCCATTCCACTCCCCTCCCCCACCCCCCGACCCCTTTCCCGTGGTCAAGAGGAACAGAAAAAGCTCCAGGCAAGAGCCCTCTGGGGGGGGGGGGGGGTAGGGGGGTGGGGTGTCTGCTGGTGGAGCAAGGTGTCTGTCCCTCTGTCTGTGTGTCTGATGTGTCTGGCCATGAATTGAATGGGCACCTTGCACAGACCCCAGGCTGCCCTCTGAGGACTCCAGACACTGTTGCTGTTGTTGTCTTCGTTTCATTTTGGTCGTCTCTGGGTTTGTTGTTTCATTTTTGCTTTGCTTTTCTGATTTTATACCGACTGTGTGGACTAAGAAGCAATGAAATAAAAGTCAGAGTAACTCAGTTGCTTCTGCTCTTTTTGGCATTGGGGGGTGAGGGGGGTGATAAACTGGCCTGAGTTCCACCAGTCTGCTTCCATGGCCGTTCCCTGAAAGGTCTCTGTGATGGAGTGGCTCAGCCTGGTGAAGAGGAGGCTCCAGGGAGGCCTTCTGGTGGCCTTGAAGTGCTTCAAGGGAACCATCAGAAAGCTGGGGACAGAGTTTTGAGCAGTGCCTGTTGGGACAGGACAAGGGGAGATGGTTTGAAACTCAAAGAAGGAGATTGAGACTGGAGAGAAGGAAGAACTGTTTGACCCTGAGGGTGGTGAGAGCCTGTCCCAGGTTGCCCAGAGAGCTGGGAGCTGCCCCATGGCTGGAAGCATTGCAGGTCAGGTTGTTCGGAGCTGTGAGCAGCCTGCACTGGTTGCAGATGTCCCTGCTGGCTGCAGGGGGGCTGGACTGGCTGACCTTTGAAGATGCCTTCCAACCTAAACCATCTCAAGATTCTACAGCAAAGGGCAAAAATAAGAAAGGCTGGCATTTTCCTCTGGCTTTTTGGGGTTTCCTGATGTGGCTGCTGCCCTTCCCTAACAGCCCCCAGGTGCTTTGCTTTTAACCCTGGGCTGTTTTGCCTGCTGAATGCAGGGCTGTTGGACTGGATGAGCTTTGAAGGTCCTTTCCAACCCAAACCATTCTAGGGTTGTATGCCTTGGAGCAAATTTGTGGGGGCAGCTCATGCTTATGAGAGGCTGTGGGCTGTCTGTGAGGCAGATGTACCTGTGCCAGAGGGGTAAGACTGTGCCAGAGGGGTAAGACTCTACCAGAGCTAGTGCTGGCACCAGGAACTGAGCTCAGCTCAGCTAGTGCCTGCTCATCTTTCTGCCTCTGTCCTACAATGCTCCCTTGATGTGTCCACCAAACCCAGAAGGCAGCAGCCGGGCAGCAGCTGGCAGGGCTGCGCTCGTCCTATCCCCATCTCCTGAGCAAGGGATGGTTCAGGTCAGCATCAGCTGCCCTGGGGGGATCCGGCCAGCTCTGCCACCCAGCACAAACAGCAGGAGGCTTTCAGTGCTGTGCACCCAAACAGCCAGAGCCTGGGGGTGCAGTTAGGGCTGGGGGATTAGCACATTGTGTGCAGTGTGTGCAGCATTAATGGCTGGCACGGAAGCCGCCGCACTTCCGCTCCTCATTCACTTGGCTATTAAATACCAGAGCTGATGAAGCAACTGGTGCTGGCAGAAGCACAATGGCCCTTGCAAGGCCGTCTGTCGAGGCCAGTTGTTAACATCAGGCCACATCCCAAAGCCCTCAACCCTGCCTCATCCCAAAGGAAAAGAGCAGGAGTTGCCTCACCTCTCCTCGGCCGCCCGGCGCAGAGCCTGGGCAGAGCGGTGTGAACCTGCTGGCTTCACGGCTGGGGCTCCTGCTCCGTGGTCTTCCACCTGAGAGTAGTTCCAGCCTGCTCATTCTGCCGAGCTGTGACTAAGCCTGGGAGGATATCTCGCTTGCTGAGGCAGCATTCATGCCCCTGTGAGCTGCAGTGCTGGGACACGTGGTCCTCCTGGGTCCTGCCAGGCAAAGCAGACATGGATTTCCCTTCTGAGGACCAGACAGGAGCACAGGTGGGGTTTTTCCCCTCTTACAGCAAAACTAAAGATGCTCTTTTCCACTCCAGATCAATACTCAGGAAGCACAAAAAAGCTCAGCGCTTCATTTTCCTCCCCCCTCAGTATGATGCTCCCCAAGGGTTCCATCTGTTTAAGGTGTGAACGGCATCATTTAGAACCATAATATCACTAAGGTTGGAAAAAGAACTTTAAGATCATCACTCAACAGCACCATGGCCACTAAACCATGTCCTGAAGTGCCATGGCTACAGGTTTCTCAAGCACCTCCAGGCATGGGGACTGCTCCACCTCCCTGGGCAACCTGTTCCAATCCCTGACCACCCTTACAGGAAAGAAAATTTTCCTGATATCTATCCTAAACCTCCCCTGGTGCAACTTAAGAGGCCATCCTTTGTCTCACCCAATACCAGGGAGAAGAGACCGGCCCCCACCTCACTGCAACCTCCTGTCAGGACCATGAGGTCTCCTCTCAGTTTCCCTTTCTCCAGACTAAACACCCCCAGCTCCCTCAGCTGCTCCTCCCCAGCCCTGTTCTCCAGACCCTTCCCCAGCTTCATTGCTCTTCTCTGGACCTGCTCCAGCACCTCAATGTCCTTCTTGGAGTGAGAGGCCAGAAACTGAACCCAGTATTTGATGTGTGGCCTCACCAGTGCCCAGTATAGAGGGACAATCCCTGCCCTGCTCCTGCTAGCCACGCCATTGTTGATCCAGGCCAGGATGCTGGTGGCCTTCTTGGCCACCTGGGCACACTGCTGGCTCATCTTCAGCCACTGTTCTCTGCTGGGCAATTTCCAGGCACTTTGCCACAAGCCTGGAGCAGTCATGGGGTTGTTGTGACCCAAGTGCAGGGCTTTGTTAAACCTCATACAACTGACCTCAGCCCGTCGATCCAGCCTGGCCAGATCCCTCTGCAACACAGAATCACACAGGTTGGAAGAGACCGTCAAGATGACATCAAGTTCAACTGATCACCCAACCTTGTCTAATCAACCAGACCTCAGCAACACCTCCAGCGATTCCTCTGTCAACATCTCAGCACTGCATGGCCACAGGGATGCATTGCTGGAAGCGTGCAGAGCAAGATTATTTCTGAAGTGGCAACAAGCTAAGGTTTGAATCCCTTTGGAAAGAGCCCACAGAGGAAATGCCACCCATGTGCACCAGAGTCGACCTGCTCTGGGAGACCCTGTTCACCTGGCCGGGAGGGTTGGACTAGATGGGCTTCAGAGGTACCTTCTAACCCTCACCACGCTGGGATTCTGGGACTTTGCAGGAAAGGGTCTAAGCCTCTGGTAACTGATCTACAGCATCTGTCCCGCTCAGCGGTGTCTCCTTTGGGGTGACTCCATCGGGCTGCAGAAGCTCAGTGCCGTTACTCAGCCCTCAGCCACGGCTGCGGGGGCTGAGGGAGCAGGAGCTGCCGGTCCGGAGCTGCCAGCCGCGTCCGGTCCCTGCACCAAGGTCCCTTTCGCAGCCTCCAGCAGGCTCTTTTGACCTTTTATTTTTGGCTTAAATTCCGTCCTCCCGCGTCTTTCCGGCGGCGCACGGGAAGAGGCAGGGGAGCGGCGGAGGAACGGAGCCCCGGCCCCGACCGCGGCCCGCGGCTGCCGCCCGGTGGCTGCAGAGAGCGGCGGGAGCGGGACGGGGACCGGCATAAGGAGAGGGACAGGGGCAAAGAGAGGGACGGGGGTAGGGAGAGGGACCGGGACCGAGGTAAGGAGAGGGACGGGGGTAAGGAGAGGGACCGGGACCGGGGTAAGAATAGAGACCGGGGTAAGGAGAGGGACGGGGGTAAGGATAGGGACCAGGGTAAGGATAGGGACCAGGGTAAGGATAGGGAATGGGACTAGGGTAAGGCTAGGGATCCGGGTAAGGATAGGGACCCGGGTAAGGAGAGGGACAGGGGTAAGGAGTGCGACAGGGGTAAAGATAGGGAATGGGACCAGGGTAAGGATAGGGACCGTGGTAAGGAGAGGGACAGGGGTAAGGAGAAGGACAGGGGTAAGGAGAGGGACCGGGACTGGGGTAAGAATAGGGACTGTGGTAAGGAGAGGAACAGGGGTAAGAGAGGAAATGGGACCGGGGTAAGGATAGGGAGTGAGGTAAGGATAGGGACAAGGGTAAGGAGAGGGACAGGGGTAAGGAGTGGGGCCCGGGTAAGGAGAGGGACAGGGATAAAGAGTGGGACAGGGGTAAGGACAGGGACAGGGATAAGGAGTGGGACAGGGACTAGGACCAGGCTAAGGACAGGGACTGGGATAAGGATGGAGACCGTGGTAAGGATAGCGAATGAGGTCAGGATAGGGACTGGGGTAAGGAGAGGGACAGGGACTGGGACCGGGGTAAGGATGGAGACCAGGATAAGGATAGGGACAGGGGTAAGGACAGGGACAGGGGTAAGGATATGGACTGGGGTAAGGATGGAGACTGGGGTAAGGATATGGGCTGGGGTAAGGATGGGTACAAAGACCGAGACTGGACTGGGGTAAGGATATGGACTGGGGTAAGGATGGGTGCAAGGATGGGACCGGCCTGGGGTAAGGATATGCACTGGGGTAAGGACATGGACAGGGACTGAGTCTAGGGGTAAGCACAGGGGCAAGAACAGGCTGCAGGGGACCTTACTGCAGCCTTTCAGTGCTGATCAGAAAGCAGGGGGCAGAGTTTTGAGCAGGGCCTGTTGTGACAGGACAAGGGGGGATGGTTTAGAACTCAAAGCAAGCAGGAGATTCAAACTGGAGAGAAAGGAGGAATGTTTGACCCCGAGGGTGGTGAGAGCCTGGGCTGGGCTGCCCAGGGAGGTGGGAGATGTTCTCTTCATGCCATGGTTTAGTGGCCGTGGTGGTGTGAGGTTGATGGTTGGACTCGGTGATCTTGGAGGTCTTTTCCAACCAAAACAAGTCCATGATTGTATGCTTTGAGCAGCTTTTACCACTACTTTTTAATGAGGCTAATTAAAACAAACCTTCTAACACCACTACCGCTGGGCTTTGCCTTAACCCATCCTCTCCAGACCTGCCCTGTCACACAGGCAGGTGCAGGGGTGCTGAGGGCTGGACTTCCCCTGTGTAGGTTGGAGCTGGGATGTGGTTGATGGATGTCTGTTTAGATCCATTCAGGACTAGACTGGAGTAGTCTCAGTCTGCTTTCAGAATCTAGCCACACTTTTTCCTTTCCATCCCATTGCCTATCCCCTGAGCCCTCCTGTCCCTCTGCCATCCTCAGCCTCCAGCCTGGCCTCACAGTATCACAGCATCACAGTGTCGCTAAGGTTGGAAGAGACCTCAAGGATCATCAAGTCCAACCTGTCACTACAGACCTCATGACTAGACCATGGCACCAAGTGCCACATCCAATACCCTCTTGAACACTTCCAGGGATGGGGACTCCACCACCTCCCTGGGCAGTGCATTCCAATGGCTAACAACTCTCTCTGGCAAGAACTTTCTCCTCACCTCCGGCCTAAACCTCCCCTGGCACAGCTTGAGACTGTGTCCTCTTGTTCTGGTGCTGGTTGCCTGGGAGAAGAGACCAACCCCCTCCTGGCTCCAACCACCTTGCAGGTAGTTGTAGAGGGCAATGAGGTCACCCCTGAGCCTCCTCTTCTCCAGGCACACTGCTGGCTCATGTTTAGGCAGCTGTCAATCAGCACCCCCAGGTCCCTCTCTGTTTGGCAGCTCTCAGCCACTCTGACCCCAGCCTGTAGCTCTGCATGGGGTTGCTGTGGCACTTGGCCCCTGGCACTTGGACTTGTTGAATGCCATCCCATTGGCCCCTGCCCATCTGTCCAGCCTGGCAAGGTTCCTCTGCAGAGCCCTTCTGTCCTCTAACTGACCAACATCTGCTCCCAACTTGGTGTCATCTGCGAATTTGCTGGTGACTGACTCAATGCCCTCATCCAGATCATCAATGAAGATATTAAAGAGGATGGGGCCCAGCACTGATCCCTGGGGCACACCACTGGTGCCTGGCTGCCAGCTGGCTGTGGCACCATTCACCACCACTCTCTGGGCTCAGCCTCCAGCACAGAGTGTTGCTGTCCAAGCCACCTCTCCCTCCCTCCCATCTCTGCCGAGGGGGTGCTGACCCTGCAGCCCTCCCAGTTCTCACTTGGCCATAATTATTTAATGTGATTATTGATGCTTCCCTGAACATGACCTCTTTGTGTGGTGATGTGTGGGGTGTTTCCTGTGCTGCAGCTCCCCTCTCCCATCGTGGGGACAGGCTGTGGTCGGGAGATGCTGCTTTAGGTCACATTCTGAGCACTAATTCAGCATCTGCAAGCGCTGAAGTGCCCTGCCTTGAAGTCAGGAGGCGCCTGAGATGCTGCAGAGGCACCCAGCAGTGTTTAGTGCTTTGGAGGGGGGAGGGGGAGTTGGACTCAATGGCCTCAAGCACAACCCCTGTGAGGAGAGGCTGAGGGAGCTGGGGGTGTTTAGTCTGGAGAAGAGGAAGTTCAGGAGAGACCTTCTTGCTGTCTACAACTACCTGAAGGGAGGTTGCAGCCAGGAGGGGATTGGTCTCTTCTCCCAGGCTATCAGAACCAGAACAGGAGGACACAGCCTCAAGCTGTGCCAGGGGAGGTTTAGGCTGGAGGTGAGGAGAAAGTTCTTCCCAGAAAGAGTTGTTGGCCATTGGGATGTGCTGCCCAGGGAGGTGGTGGAGTCCCCATCCCTGGGGGTGTTCAAGAGGGGATTGGATGTGGCACTTGGAGCCATGGTTTAGTTGTCAGGAGGTGTTGGGTGGCAGGTTGGACTTGCTGATCTCTGAGGTCCTTTCCAACCTTATTGGTTCTATGATTCTATGATCTCTGGAGGTCCCTCCCAGTCTGTAATGCTCTGTGACTCTATGATTCTCAACCTGATTCAGCCAAGGGTGCTCCATGCTGGGGTTGAAATCATACAGTTCTGGGGATGTTCCTGCAGGGGCTGTCCCTGGTGTGGTTTCACACTCCTTGGACCTCCCTGTGTCTGATGTTTCCTTTACCCTTCCCCGGAGAAGAGGCAGCCCTGATTGCCCAAAGCTGCAGGAAGATGCTCAGAGCTGTGCTGGGAGCTGCTGGAGCTCTTGGGCTTTGAGCTGAGCCTCATCCACAGCATTGGATGACACAAGCTGCTGATTATATTCCAGGACCCAGTCCTGCCTTTCATGCCTGCCTGCCAAGAGGCCACCCTGCTCTGTGTCCCCCAGCCCTGTGGCTGTTCACTGGGGTTTCTGTTCTCCCTAAGCCTCCCACCATTACCGAGCCACTCTCTCCTGGGCTGATGAGAGGATAAAAGCACTGAGTTGCCCCTGGTTTATTCACTTCCTGGGGGATAATTCAGCAGCTTTATCTTTCCCCAAAGGGCCTGCTTTCCCTGGGGGAACCTCTGGCCAGCAGCACTTTGCAGGATGGTTTTATTGCCACTCTGCAGGCACTGGCTGGGAAGGAGGCTTTACTTTCCAAGTGCTTTAACTGCTTTGTGGCAATCTGTGCCAGTTGTGTTTCCTTTCACAGATACTTGTGTTTTTTGCTGTGTTTTGTGTGTGGGGGGGTTGTTTTGGCTTTCATTTCCCAGGGCTCCCTCCTATCTGCCTTTGGAGACAGCCCTTGTAAAACAATCAACCCCCCAAACTATCCAAGCCCAAAGCACTTTCCCTGGGATGCTTTCAAGGCAAAGGCCTCTGCCCCCTTTCAGACCTCTCCTGAGACAAAAATAGATCCCAGCCCTCTATGCCCCAGCCTAGGGGAAAGCCTTTGAAGTCAATTAAACCAAATTAGTGTCTATGATATAGATGAGCAGAGGAGCTCCCTGCTGTGTCCCTAGCCTGGCCCTTGGTATAATCTTTTAACCCCTCTGCCTTGCTCCTCCCTCGCCTCTAATGGACCACAAAGCACCTGGGAGTGGTTTGGAGCTGAGCCCATCTGCCCCGGGCAAGGGCAGGGCTTCCCTCCTGCCCACACCAAAGGGCTGGGGACTGCTTAATAGGGCTGGGAGTAAACTGGGGTAATGAATTCCCTTCCACCTCCCTCTCCTTGTGTTCAGTGTCTCATTTTTATTTCCTTCTTTCTGATTCCCAATTAATGAGAGACATCCCCCCCACACTCCCCCCGAGCCCTGGGGCATCCCAGTGTTGCCCCAGTGCCCTTGACCGTGCTGGTGGAGCTGCACCTGACCCCTCTGCAGCCTAAGAGCAGGTGGAGCAGCAGGATCTGAGCTCAGACGGTTGTTAAAGCTCTGCAGGGTGTAATTTCCCACTGCCCCTTGCAGCCCTTTGTGTGCCTGAGCCAGGGACTGACTGAATTTGGCCATGAACAGGGATGAGGTATCTTGGTGTTTCACTTGGTAAAACCAGGGGGGGGTTCTGAGTGTGTGATGGGGATCTGAGGCTCCTTCAGCCTCTGTGTCATGCTAGGAAAGCAGAATTGTGGCCTTGCAGGCTGGGCAGGCTCACAGCAAGGCAGCTGAGAGGTACCTGTGTCGGGGAGTAACTGCAAGTGCAGTTTGGTGCACATGGGCAAGGCAAGCCCTGTGTGGGCAAGTAACCCACTGGGGGCAGCAGGGAACTGTAGCAGGTCAAGGCAGGTTCTCCTCCCTCTCTACTCTGCCCTAGTGAGGCCACAGCTGGAGTACTTGGTCCAGTTCTGGGCTCCCCAGTTCAGGAGAGACAGAGAGCTACTGGAGAGAGTTTGCAGAGCTGCTGAGGGGCCTGGAGCAGCTCTGTGAGGAGCAAAGGCTGAGAGCCCTGGGGCTGAGAGCCCTGGGGCTGAGAGCCTGGAGAGGAGCAGCCCCAGAGGGCAGCTGAGCAATGCTCAGCAAGAGGTCAAGGATGGGGGGCAAGAGGCTGGGACCAGACTCTTGTCAGTGACTTAGGTTGGAAAGGACCTTGAGGATCATCAAGTCCATCGAGTGGTGCCCAGGGACAGGACAAGGGGCAGTGGGCACAGACTGGAACCCAGGAGGCTCCATCTGAGCAGGAGGAGAAACTTCTTTGTTGTGGCTGCCCAAACTTTCCTTCTCTGGAGAGATTCCAAGCCCAGGTGGACACTGTGATCCTGGACAAGCTGCTGTGGTTGCCCCTGCTCTAGCAGGGAGCTTGGACTGGATGACCCCCACAGATGCCTTTCCACCCACTCTCCACACTGGGGTTCTGTATGTTGGGGTTATCCCCTAGCAGCTGAAGAAGGCCTTGCTTTGGTTCTTCACCTGGGAAAGGTTGGGCTGACTTCAGAGCTCTACCTGGCCTCTAGGTTCTTCTCCAACGATGCATTGCCTTCCTGGAGGTCCTGGATCACACCCCTCAGCCCTGGCTTGGTGTCTCAGGCCCTGGGACGAGCATCAAGTCTGCCTCAGGCCCTGGGTGTCTGCTGGCCATGGTCTGTGAAGTGCTCTTCTGGGGATATTCAGTGGCTTTTGAAGGATGGCTGTGGGGCTGGTCCCTCCCAGCTGAGAGCAGGGAGCAAGCACCAGGGCTGAGCTCTACCTGGGTGCTCCTGGCAGGTTCAGCTCAGGGCTGTTTGGGCAGGATCTATGGCAGAGAGGAGTCTGCATTAGATGCTTCCCCTACTTGTCCCTCAGGCACTTTTGGATGCCCCTAAGCCACTGACAACATTTTGGTGGTCACCAGAGAAACTTGCACCCACCTCATTTCCTGAGAAGAGGTGAGTGAAGGTGGGAGCATCACCCACCTCTTGTCCTGAGGGGTCTCAGAGCAAGCCTTGGGGACCACACTGGGATGACTGTCATCGTGGTGAGATGTCCTCATGCCTTGACAAGAGCCTCCAAAGAGGTTTGAGCTCAGATGGTGGCACCAGCTGCACCTCTTTGTGGCAGGGAGGGACCAGAAGCATCCAGACATGGCCAGTGGTGGGATGGGCACACAAGCATGACATTTTCTGTCAATCCCAAAGTGCTGCATGGCTTGAATGTCCTGGTCCAGGAGGGGGTTGGTCTCTTCTCCCAGGCAACCAGAACAAGAGGACACAGTCTGAAGCTGTGCCAGGGGAAGTTTAGGCTGGAGGTGAGGAGAAAGTTCTTCCCAGAGAGTTGTTAGCCATTGGGATGTGCTGCCCAGGGAGGTGGTGGAGTCCCCATCCCTGGAGGTGTTCAAGAGGGGATTGGATGTGGCACTTGGAGCCATGGTTTAGTAGTCATGAGGTGTTGGGTGACAGGTTGGACTTGATGATCCTTGAGGTCTTTTCCAACCTTATTGATTCTATGATTCTACAATCCTGCAGCAGCCTGGGAATGTTACCTCTGAGGCTGTTCCTGCCCAGCAGCATCCATGGCAGTGATTCCAGGCCCTGCAAGCATTCATGTGGACAGAGGATTCAGAAGGGGCTGCATGTTCTATAAGCATCCCTATAAATGTATCACAGCCCAATTAAACCATGAAGCAAAACCAAGCCCCTGTGAAGCTGGACAGGCAACCAAACAAAATCCCTCATCCTGCAGGAGAGGGCAGTAGGCTCCTACAGAACTCAAAGCTGGCTGCTGTGAGTCCAGGGTCCTAGAGAGCTCCTGTGCTGAGAGAGCTCATCTTGGGGTGGAGCAGAGCATCCACAAGGGCTTGAGCTCGGGTTTGACAAAGCCAAGCTAAAGCCAGCTCTGTGCAAGGCCGTGTCTGAGGGCAAGGCAGAGCTGCCTTGGTTTCCCCTCTTGCAAAGAAGGGATAGGAGCAGTGTGTACCTGCCAGCCTGTGCTGCATGGTGGGAGGCTGGGCTTGTCCATGGGGCCCCTGCACAGGGCAGGTGAAGTCTGTCATGGGATAGAAGGGGATCTCTGATAGGTTGGACTCGATGATCTTTGAGGTCTCTTCCAACTTTAGTGATACTGTGGTACTCTGGAGACTGAGTCCAGCCCCCCTGCCAAAGCAGGATGAGCCAGGGCAGGGCACACAGGAACACATCCAAGTGAGTTTGGGGTCTCTCCAGAGAAGGAGACTCCACAACCTCTCTGGGCAGCCAGCTCCAGGGCTCCAGCACCCTCACACCAAAGAAAATTCTCCTCCTGTTCAAATGGAACCCCCTGGATCCCAGTTTGTGCCCAATGCCCCTTGCCTTATCAGAGGATAGCACTGAAAAGAGCCTGGATCCATCTCTTGGACCCCCACCATTCAGATATTTATAACCATTGCTAAGATTCCCTCTCAGACTTCTCTTCTGCAGCCTAAAGCTTCAGAGCAGAGGCACCAAGGCATGAGCCACCCATTGCTCTGAGCCATCACTGCACTGAACAAGCACCCACAGCAGCAGCATCCTCCTCCTCCTCTTCAGCATTTGGTTTTGCTTTTTGTGCATTAAGGGCTCCCAGGCAGGGCCAATTTTGTTTTAAAGCATCAACTTTCTGGCTCTAGGCTGTGAATTCACTTCACAGCCCAGCAGTGGTCAGCAGAGGGTGGGAGATCACTTCTGGGGAAGAATTAGAATAGAATAGAATTAACCAGGTTGGAAGAGACCTTTGAGATCGTTGAGTCCAACCTATCACCCAACACCATCTGATCAACCAAGCCATGGCACCAAGCACCCCATCAAGTCTCTTCCTAAACACCTCCAGGGATGGGGACTCCACCACCTCCCTGGGCAGCACATCCCAATGGCCAATCTGTCCTGCTGGGAAGAACTTCTTCCTAACATCCAGCCTAAACCTCCCCTGGCACAGCTTGAGACTGTGTCCTCTTGTTCTGGGGCTGCTTGCCTGGGAGAAGAGACCAATCCCCACCTGGCTGCAACCTCCCTTCAGGGTGTTGTAGAGAGCAAGAAGGTCTCCCCTGAGCCTCCTCTTCTCCAGGCTAAGCAACCCCAGCTCCCTCAGTCTCTCCTCACAGGGCTGTGCTCCAGACCCCTCCCCAGCTTTGTCCATTTGGTCAATGGAGCTGCTCTGCTGTGAGGACAGACTGAGAGAGTTGGGGCTCTTCAGTCTGGAGATGAGAAGGCTCCAAGGAGATCTAATTGTGGCCTTCTAGGATCTGAAGAGGGCTACAAGAAAGCTGAGGAGGGACTTTTGAGGGTGTCAGGGAGGGATAGGACTGGGGGGGATGGAGCAAAACTAGAAATGGGAAGATTCAGATTGGATGTGAGGAAGAAGTTGTTCCCCAGGAGGGTGGTGAGAGCCTGGCACAGGTTGCCCAGGGAGGTGGTGGAAGCCTCCTGCCTGGAGGTGTTTGCAGCCAGGCTGGATGTGGCTGTGAGCAACCTGCTGCAGTGTGAGGTGTCCCTGCCCATGGCAGGGAGGTTGGAACTGGCTGAGCCCTGAGGTCCCTTCCAACCCTGACAATTCCATGATTTCCAGGGTGGATTTGTGCCTTCCCAAAGCCTGCTGCTCAGCCCTTGCTGGGACTCCGTGGGGGCCTATTTCCTCCAAGTCCTGAGCTTGTCTGACTAATGCCTGGCCAAATGAAATGGTCCCACAATGGGGCTTAAATCAGGGCAAAAGGAAGTGCCGATAAATCTCTCTGAATGTAAACGATGTCACCTTTGAACGAGGCTGGGGGGAGGGGGTGAAGCCATTACAGGGGAGGGCAGGCAGCTTGATGCTGTAAGGTCAGACTGGGTTATCTGATGCCCTCCAGGGCTGGGAGCAGTCTGAGCCAGTTAATATCCCTCCTCCTTTCCCAGCAGCCTTGAAACATCAGGCATGGCGTGAGGCTGCTTCTCCTGCGTGGAAAACCTCTTTGTGCCTAGGGAAAGTCAAGGAGAGCTTTTGAGCTGGGAACTGGAGCAACGAAATGGAAAATGCCTTTGCTGAGGGTGGGAGGAGGAATTGTTTGCTGTTGTCTTTTAAGTGCTCTTAATGCTTCAAGTGATCAGAGGGAAGAAGTGGATGGAAAGAGAGGTGAGACTGTCCTGCTGTGCACTGCTCAGACCCCCACCCCTGCAGTGCTGGGGCAGCTCTGGAGTCCTCAGCACAGACAGGGAGCTGTTGGAGCAGGGCCAGAGGAGGCCACAGCAATGCTGGCAGGGCTGGAAGCCCTCTGCTGTGAGGCCAGGCTGAGAGAGTTGGCCTTGGGCAGCCTGGAGAGGAGAAGGCTCCCAGGAGACCTTCTGGTGGGTTAAAGGAGACAACTGGAAAGCTGGGGACAAACTTTTGAACAGGGCCTGTTGTGACAGGACAAGGGGGGATGGTTTGAAACTCCAAGAGGGAGATTCAGAGTGGAGAGAAGGAGCAAATGTTTGACCCTGAGGGTGGTGAGAGCCTGTCCCAGGCTGCCCAGAGAGGTGTGAGCTGCCCCGTGCCTGGAAGCATTGCAGGTCAGGTTGGTTGGGGCTGTGAGCAACCTGCTCTGGTTGCAGATGTCCCTGCTGGCTGCAGGGGATTGGACTGGGTGACCTTTGAAGATGCCTTCCAACCTAAGCCATCTCAAGAGTCTAAAGCAAAGGGCAAAAATAAGAAAGGCTGGCATTTTCCTCTGGCTTTTTAGGTTTTTCTGATGTGGCTGCTGCCCTTTCCTAACAGCCCCCAGGTGCTTTGCTTTTAACCCTGAGCTGTTTTGCCACCCAGGTGAGCAGAGTAGGAGGGTGCCATGACTGTGGGTGGGGATTTCAGAAGCCCAGGCTGGGCTCTTAGCCTCCCCTTTGCTGTGCCTTGTGGGGTCAACCTTGGTTTCCCCAGCCCATAACTGCTTGGGGAGGGAGAGCTGCCTGCAGCTGTGCAGGGTCCCAATGAAGTAGCATGGATCTAGTGACAGGACAGAGCATCTGGCAAGCAGGCACCACAGTGTGTGGCACTTGACACCACAGAAATCAAGTGGGGAAGTGTGTTAGTGATGATGGCAAACTGCAGCAGGGCAGGGAATTGAACAGCCTGCCCAGGGGGGTTGTGGAGTCTCCCTCTCTGGAGGTATTCAAACCCCTCCTGGATGTGTTCCTGTGTGATCTGGTGTAGGTGATCCTGCTCTGGCAGGGGGGTTGGACTGGATGATCTCTTGAGGTCCCTGTGATTCAGTGGGATAAACTCTTGTTCTCCTCCATTGTTTTGCTGGGTGTCCTGTTTTTGCCAGGACAGAATCCCAGCTGTGGTCTGCAGGCCCTTGGCAGCTTGGAGACAGCCAGGACAGCTGATCCTAGAATGGTTTGGGTTGGAAGAAACCATAAAGATCATCCAGTTCCAACCCTCCCTGCCATGGGCAGGGACACCTCTCACCAGCCCAGGTTGCTCAAGGCCTCATCCAGCCTGGTCTTGAACACTTCCAGGGAGAGGACATCCCCAACCTCCCTGGGCAACCTGTTCCAGTGTCTCCCCACCCTCAATGGAAAGGATTTCTTCCTCATCTCCACTCTCAATCTCCCTTCTTCCAGCTCAAAGCCATTGTCCCTCACCCTGTCACTCCCAGCCTTTGTCAGAAGTCCCTCCCCAGCTGTTTTGTAGGCTTCTTTCAGGTAGAGATTGACTACAGCAGTATCCCACACCAGAAACACCCCACTCAGCAGAGAGGGGGAAGTTTGCTGAGGATGTAGGCTCCTGCTCTTATCATTGAATCACCCAGGCTGGAAAAGACCTCAGAGAACATCAAGTCCAACTTATCACCCAACACCTAACACGTCCTGACAACTAAACCATGGCTCCAAGTGCCACATCCAAGCCTTTTTTGCACACGTCCAGGGATGGGGACTCCACCACCTCCCTGGGCAGCACATCCCAAGGGCCAATTACTCTTTCTGAGAAGAACTTTCTCGGCACCTCCAGCCTAAACCTCCCCTGGCACAGCTTGAGACTGTGTCCTCTGTTCTGGTGCTGCTTGCCTGGGAGAAGAGACCAACCCCCACCAGGCTACAACCTCCCTTCAGGGAGTTGGAGAGAGCAAGAAGGTCTCCCCTGAGCCTCCTCTTCTCCAGGCTAAGCAACCCCAGCTCCCTCAGCCTCTCCTCACAGGGCTGTGCTCCAGACCCCTCCCCAGCCTCATTGCCCTTCTCTGGACACCTTCAAGTCTCTCAATGTCCTTCTTCAAGTGAGGAGCCCAGAACTGGACACAGGACTCAAGGTGTGGCCTAGCCAGTGCTGAGCACAGGGCACAATGAGCTCCCTGCTCCTGCTGGCCACAGTGTCCCTGATGCAGGCCAGGATGCCATTGGCCTTCTTGGCTGCCTGGGCACACTGCTGGCTCCTGTTCAGCTGCTGTCCACCAGTCCCCCCAGGTCCCTCTCTGCCTGGCTGCTCTCAGCCACTCTGTCCCCAGCCTGTAGCTCTGCCTGGGGTTGTTGTGGCCAAAGTGCAGCTCCTGGCACTTGTTCAAAGCCATCAAGTTGGACTCTGCCCACCTGCCTTGCTCTGGCTCCCTCTCAACCTGCTCTCCTTCCTTCTCCTGCTCCCTTCCTTCCTGGTTAGTGTGTCTCACTGTGCTGAGTGTGACTTTGTGTGCTTCCCATCGGTGCTCATTTTGCTGTCTCATTAAATCCTCCTTTGCATTTCAGCCCTGATGTTTTCTTCTCCCAGCCCCCCTTCTGTGCTGGGGAGGGGTCACCAGGTGACAGAGCAGTGGCTGTTGTTTGGCTGAAGATAGACACTGGGCTCCAGGTTTGTTATTAATAATAGATGGGGTGGGCTAGGGGGTGAAGCAAGAGGATAAGTGTCTCGCCCAAGGTGGCCCCAGTTCCCCGTTGAACAGCTGCCTGGAGCCCCCCAGTGCCCTCAGTCAGCGTCCCAGGGACTGGGATGATGCATCCCTCTCTGCCTCCTGGGGATGCTCAGATCCCAGCAGTGCCTTCAGCCATCCCCCCCCGGCCCAAAACAAAACAGGGAAGCTGTGGTGGTGGAGGGAGAAAAGGCTGAGGAGGCGTTGGGAGGGCACCCCAAGAGCTTGCCTGTTCCAATCCCTCTATCTTCTGGGGGAAGGATACTTTCAATTGCTGCCACACAAAGAGTATGCCTTGGACCAGAAGGGGTTTGCCTAATTCATCATGCTTGCTCCCCACACAATCCCAGGGCTGACAAGCAGAACATTTTCAAATGGGAGAAGTGGACATAATTAATGCTCATGAATTGCAAAAGCTGCTTTATTAAAGGGCCTCTTGCTTGCCCCTGGACCATCTGCTTCATATCACTGGGCCAGGGGGGGTCCTGGGGCTATAATAACTTGCAGCTTTAATAATTTTACCTCTTAATTAAAGCTCCCTCTCGAAGTGCAGGAGCACAGACATGTTCCCAGGCCCAGATCTCATTCTGAACAGAGGAAACCTTGAGGGCTGGGGGATGGAATTTGCATCCTTCCCTGTGAAGCATCCTTGCCAACGAGGCTGGGTGAACCTGCTGCCCAGAAAGGACCATGGGGCCGATGGCCTCCGGGATGTTGGTTTCCTAGGGCCTGGAGGGCTGAGCTCTGGACCTCTGCTCCTCTTTGGATGGCCATGAGGTGCAGAGTGAAGGGGTTGGTGCTGCTCACCCGGCCCTCGGGGGATGTGAAATGCTGGGGGGTGGGCTAGGAGGCATCCAAGGAGCAGCCCCATGCTTGGTCCTGCAGAACTTCAGAGCTGCCAGGCCAAGGCAAGCTAAATGCTAGGAAGGCTGATGCCCTTCCTCTCCCTGCCAGGGGCTCCCAAGCCCACATGTCCTGCTGTTGAGTTAAATGAAGCCCAGGACTGTGCAGGGGAGAAGGTCCTAGGCTTTGCCTGGCACCGTGGGAGCCCTGGGGCACCCCATGCAGAGCACCCCAGACCTTTCCAAGGGCTGCAGTAAAGCTGACACCATCCACATCTGCTCTCCCCACAGATCTGGGCTGACCTTTTGGGGGGCTGTGCTGCCTGGAGCTGGGCTGAGCTGACAGGGCGTGAAATAGGCTGCATTAATCCACACCTCATTGTTGCCGGACCTGGGGCAGGAGGTCGAGCTCCAGGAAGAAAACCAGGGCTGAATTCTAATGCCCTGTGAGTCACACAGCACAGCCCTTCCTCTGGACACAACAGCTCCTCCTAAAGCCTTGGTTTCATTCTGTCTCTGTTAATTGGTTGCTGGAGAGGCTGATGCAGCGAAGGGAACGTTAACGAGGGGAGGGTTTGGGCTTTGAATGAGGCTTTGTTGGTCCCCATTGAAAAATCAATGAGGAACATCTTTATCAATGACATTGATGAGCGGACAGACAGACAGTGTCTCCCTAGCAAGTTTGCTGAGCATACCCAACTGGGAGGCTTGGCTGATATGCCTGAAGGCTGTGAGGCTGTTCAGAGACGTGGACAGACTGAGAGCTGGGCAGAGAGGAACCTCAGGAGGTTCAAGAAGGATAAGTGCAGAGTCCTGCACCTGGGGAGGAAGAACAAACTGCAGCAGTAGAGGCTGGGAGGTGATCTGCTGGAGAGCAGCCCTGGGGAGAAGGACCTGGGAGTGCTGGTGGACAGCAAGTTCTGCATGGGATAGCAATGTGCCCTGGGGGCCAAGAAGGCCAATTGGGTCCTGGGGGGCATTAAGAGTGTGGCCAGCAGAGCCAGGGAGGTTCTCCTCCCCCTCTCCTCTGCCCTGCTGAGACCTCACCTGGAATATTGCATCCAGTGCTGGGCTCCCCAGTTCAGGAGGGACAGGGATCTGCTGGAGAGAGTCCAAGGGAGGGCTCCAAGGCTGCTGAAGGGACTGCAGCACTGCCTGGGGAGGAGAGGCTGAGAGCCCTGGGGCTGTTTAGTCTGGAGAGGAGGAGATTGAGAAGGATTTAATTAATATCTATGAATATCTGAGGGCTGGAGGTCAGGAGGCAGGGGCCAGGCTCTGCTCAGTGGCACCCTAGGATAGGACAAGAGGTAATAGATATAGGCTTGCAGCACAGGAGGTTCCACCTCAACACAAGGAGGAACTTCTTCACTGTGAGGCTCCCAGAGCACTGGAACAGGCTGCCCAGAGAGGTTGTGGAGTCTCCTCTGGGGACTTTCCAGCCCTGTCTTGATGTGTTCCTGTGTGACCTGTGCTGGATTCTATGGCCCTGCTCTGACAGGGGGGTTGGACTGGAAGATCTCTGGAGGTCCCTTCCAACCCCTAACATCCTGTGACCCCAGAGAGACATCTTGAGTTCTTTAATCTTCTTTTCCTAGTGGCTGAAACAGTCTGAGTGAGACAGAGACAAGTCTCTCAGAGTGATCTGCTTAACTCCATCAGCCTTGGAAAGGCAGAGCAGTGAGGTGGAAACACTGGTCCAGGGAACTAAGAAAACACAAAGTGATCACAAATGGCTTTTGCAGAGCCTCTTCTTCAACATATCTCCAGGAGCAGTGCCCAAGCAGAGTGGGCTTGGGGCTTCCCTTCTGCACCCAGCAGCAAAGCAAACACTCCCCAGACACATAGTGCTGGGTGAGAGCCTGGGATGGGATGGAATGGAATGGAGTGGGATGGAATGGGATAGAATGGAATGGGATGGAATGGAATGGGATGGGATGGAATGGGATGGAATGGGATGGGATGGGATGGAATGGGATGGGATGGAATGGGATGGGATGGAATGGGATAGAATGGAATGGGATGGGATGGAATGGAATGAGGTGGAATGGGATGGAATGGGATGGAATGGGATGGGATGGAATGGGATGGGATGGAATGGGATAGAATAGAATGAGATGGGATGGAGTGGGATGGAATGGGATAGAATGGGATGGGATGGAATGGGATGGGATGGGATAGAATGGGATGGGATGGAATGGGATAGAATGGAATGGGATAGAATAGAATAGACCAGACCAGACGAGGTTGGAAGAGACCTTCAAGATCATCGCATCCAACCCATCATCCAACACCTTCTAATCAACTAAACCCCATCAAGCCTCCTCCTAAACATGGAAGGGCTTCAGATCCAATACCTCCATGAGATGATTACTGCCCAGAGGTGGCTTTGGTCCCTCAAGGCCAGGGCACAAGGCCTTGTCCTGTTGAGGGCAAGCTGTGATCCCACCCTGCTGAGGACACGGCACAGCAGGAGCAGGAAGGGGCTGCTGGGGCTGGGGATGCTGCAGGCAGCAAGCACTCAGCACCAGGCTCCCCAGCTGCTGAATTCAATCAATGGAACCATTTCTTTGCTTTATGCTCTGGGAAGTTCAGAGAAAAAACATTTATTTTAGGCCTTGCAAGCATTTCCCTTTGGTTTTTGCTTTCCTGACCCAAGCAGCTTGGTTCTCCCAAACCTTTCATTTTTGCTTGGGTGTTTTTTTTGTCTTCCCAAGCCCAATCTTCTGCTTTTGCTTACAGAAAACCAACCAAGCAGCTGCTTTTCTGTAACTGCCATTTGCTTTCAGGAGCATGCATGCTTTTAATGAAGAGTTGGAACAAATGGCCATGTTTGCCTTTGTGTGGGTTTGGTTTGCTTCTGTTGTTGTTGGGTTGTTGTTTGCTGTTGGTTTGGGGTTTTTTTCTTCCCCTGGAAAACAAAGTCTTACTTTCCAGGGACATGTCTCCAGCCAAATTTGCCTTTTGGGGGTGGATGTGCAGCCAGCTCTGCCTCTGAGTGAGTTTGTGTCCAGGCTCACTCAGGAGATAGAATAGAACGGAATGAACCAGGTTGGAAGAGATCTTTGAGATCTTCAAGTCCAATCTCTCACCCAACACCATCTGATCAACTCAACCATGGCACCAAGTTCCTCAGCCAGGCTCTTCCTAAACACCTCCAGGGATGGGGACTCCACCACCTCCCTGGGCAGCACATCCCAATGACCAATCTCTCTGTGAAGAATTTCCTCCGAAAATCCAGCCTAGATTCACAGAATGGTTTGGGTTGGAAGGGACCTTAAAGCTCAGCCAGTTCCAACCCCCCTGCCATGGGCAGGGACACCTCCCACCAGCCCAGCTTGCTCAAGGCCTCTTCCAGCCTGGCCTTGAACACCTCCAGGGAGAGGACATCCTCAACCTCCCTGGGCAACCTGTGCCAGTGTCTCCCCACCCTCACTGGAAAGAACTCCTTCCTCATCTCCAGTCTCAATCTGCCCTCCTCAAGCTTCAATCCATTCCCTCTCCTCCTATCCCTACAGGCCCTTGTCTCTCCTCATCTTTCCTATAGCCCTCTTCAGGTACTGGAAGGCTGCCCAGAAGCCTTCTTTTCTGCAGGCTGATCAAGCCCAGCTCTCTCAGCCTATCTGGCCATGCAGGAGAGAAAAATGTCCTCCAGGATATACAAATCTCTGCCCTTGGTGCACAGGAGCACAACTCACTGCAGAAAGCACACATGGAAGAGAGAGCACAGCACAGAGCTCAACCAGTGCACAAATCCATTTGGTTATTTATTAGAATTCATGTTTTTTACCCCCTCAGGGGGAATCTGAGGAAAGATTCTCTCCAAAATAGAGCCAAACCTTGAGCTCTACAGAAAGGAAGCACCCTGGGCTCTTTGTAGGTTAAGCTGCTGCCACGAGAGGGGGTGTGTGTCCTGATAGTCGAGCTCAGGGTGCAGAAAGAGCATTCAAAGGGACTAGTGCAAGGTCCTTGAAATGCTGCTCACACAAGGCTTGTGTGTCCTGAGGAGCTGGGAAGGAACTGAAGACCCTCCCCAGCTCTGCCAGCTCTGCAGAGCCAGCCAGTGTGCAAAGCTGAGAGCAATCATCATAATCACTGCTAAGCACCAGTTTCATCCACCAAACTGTAGTGGGACAGAAGAAAACCCCTTAGACCCCCCACCCCCACCTGCTCTTGAGTGGTTTGCACCAAGCAGTCGAGGCAGGGTCTCGGTGTGGATGCTTGATTCGAACTGGCACCCGCTGCCCAGTGATGCACACACTGAAGGAACAGGAATGTTGGGGCAGAAAGGCCTGCCACAGCCTGGAGGGACAGTTCCCTCTGCCCTGCACAGCTCTGCACTGCTGTGTGAGGCCACCCAAGCTCAGGAAGCTGGCAGCATGCACTGGTGCTCGGAGGAGTTTGGCTTCCCTCTGCAGACCGCAGGCTAAAGGGCTTTGCAAACCGTCCTGTGCCCTCTCATCCCAGCTCAACATCATAGCCCCCCCAAAATTAGCCCTTTCTGGTTCTTGCAGCCCTGTGCTACAGAGGAGGCCTCAGTTTGTGTGGTTCCTGATCCCTTTGATGATTTCTATGTCACCCCCTGGAGGTGTTGCTATCACAGAACCTCAGAGTGGTGGAAGCTGGAAGGACCAACCCAGATGGGCCTCTGGAGATCATCCAGTCCATCAGTTACAGGAGGGAGCAAAGTCACAGAACCCCAGCATGGTGGGGGTAGGAAGGGACCTCTGGGGATCACCCAGTCCAGCTCCCTGCTCAAGCAGGGCACCCACAGCAGCTTGCCCAGCAGCACGGTGTCCAGCTGGGCTTGGAAGCTCTCCACACCAGGAGACTCCACAACCTCTCTGGGCAGCCTGCTCCAGGCCTCCCTCACACCCAAGAATTTTCTCCTCCTGTTCAGATGGAACCTCCTGGCTTCCAGTTTGTGCCCACTGCCTCTTGTCCTGTCCCTGGGCACCACTGGCAAGAGTCTGGCCCCATTGTCTTGCCCCTCACCCTTAGATATTGCTGAGCATTGAGAAGATCCCAGTGAGGTGATAATGAGCAGGACAGTGTCCCCTTGGAGCTGGACACCCCTTTGGCTTTTCACCTTCCCAGTAAGTGCAACCTGGTGCTCCAGGGAAGCAATTTGCATGCCAGGGGGTCAGACAGATTTCACCTCCAGCTCTCAGGCAATCAGTGTTTGAGAGCAAATGCTGAGGGCTTTGGTGCAGTCCATACTGCAGTTGTGCAGAGTATGGGACAAGGTTGCAAGGGGTCTGTGGAGGACAGGCAGCATGGACAGGAGGGACTTTGGTCTGGTAAGACCTCACCTGCAGTGCTGCATCCAGCTCACAACACAGGAAGGACATGGACCTGATGGAGTGGGTCCAGAGGAGGGCCACAAAAATGATTAGGGGGGTGGAACAGCTTTGCTATGAGGACAGGCTGAGGGAGCTGGGGGTGTTCAGCCTGGGAAAAGCTCAGGGAGACCTAAGAATGTCCCTCTAGTATCTGTAGGATGCTTACAAGAAGGCTGCAGAGGGACTGTTTCCAAAGGCCTGAAGTGATAGGATGAGGGGCAATGGCTTGAAATTAGGGAAGAGCAGATTTAGATTGGATGTTAGGAGCAAGTTCTGCACCAGGAGGGTGGTGGAACACTGGAATAGGTTGCCCAAGGAGGTAGTTGAGGCCCCATCCCTGGAGATATTCAAAGTCAGGCTTGACAGGGTTCTGGCAGCCTGGTCTAGTGGAGGATGTCCCTGCTGACTGCAGGGGGTTTGGACAGGATGACCTTTGGAGGCCCCTTTCAACCCAAACCATTCTGTGATTCTATGACTTTGTATACAATTGGGGGGCAGAAATGTTTCACCATCAGACATCTAGTGAAACCTTCCAGCTCAAACCCCAAATCCCATGGTATTGGCAAGAAAAGGAGTATTGTTCATAGACTCAGGCCTCAGAAAGGATGGAAAAAGGCACCTGTCAAAGGAGCTTGTCAGGGAAAAGCCTTTGCCCAGCCCATGCTCACACCCTGTGGCTCTCCCATGGGAGGACACCTTGGCAAGGGGCTTTGTTTATCCAGCTGGGGTGCAGATCCTAAACCTCTACATCTAGGCTGAGTTGTTTGGTTCAAGAGTGCTTAGGTGACTGCAGATTTATAGAATAGAATAGAATTAAGCAGGTTGGAAAAGATCTGAGAGGTCATCAAGTCCAACCTATCACCCAGCACCATCTGATCAACTAAACCATGGCACCAAGTGCCTCATCCAGGCTCTTCCTAAACACCTCCAGGGATGGGGACTCCACCACCTCCCTGGGCAGCACATTCCAAAGGCCAATCTCTCTTTCTGGGAAGAACTTCTTCCTCACCTTCAGCCTAAACCTCCCCTGGCACAGCTTGAGACTGTGTCCTCTTGTTCTAGTGCTGCTTGCCTGGGAGAAGAGACCAACCCCCACCTGGCTACAACCTCCCTTCAGGGAGTTGGAGAGAGCAAGAAGGACTCCTCTGAGCCTCCTCTTCTCCAGGCTAAGCAACCCCAGCTCCCTCAGCCTCTCCTCACAGGGCTGTGCTCCAGACCCCTCCCCAGCTTTGTTGCCCTTCTCTGGACACTTTCAAGTCTCTCAATGTCCTTCTTAAACTGAGGAGCCCAGAACTGGACACAGCACTCAAGGTGTGGCCTAACCAGTGCTGAGCACAGGGCAGAATGACCTCCCTGCTCCTGCTGGCCACACTATTGCTGATGCAGGCCAGGATGCTATTGGCCTTCTTGACCATCTAGGCACACTGCTGGCTCATGTTTAGCCAGCTGTCAATCAGTATCCCCAGGTCCCTTTCTTTTGCCAAGAAAAAAACAACTTAACCTAAGGTTTGGTGGAAGCCTGAAGCTGGCTTGAACCATGTCTTCAGGGCAGGCTGAGCAGAGCAAGAGTGAAGCCACATCTGGAATGCTGGGTTCAGTTCTGGGCTCCCCAGTTCAGGAGAGACAGAGAACTGCTGGAGAGAGTCCAGGGGAGGCTACAAAGCTGCTGAGGGACCTGGATCAGCTCTGTGAGGAGCAAAGGCTGAGAGCCCTGGGGCTGAGAGCCTGCAGAAGAGCAGCCCCAGAGGGGAGCTGAGCAATGCTCAGCAAGAGCTAAATGACCTGTGGGGGGCAAGAGGCTGGGGCCAGACTCTGCTGAGTGGTGCCCAGTGTTCCACACACCATGCAGATGCCCTCAAAGAAAACCCAGATGCTTTGGGCATGCTCTTGAGTTTAGCCTGGGCAATAATGTGTCTCACATTGTGTTGTGGCAAAGGGCTTCAGGCACTGAGAGCCAGGAGCTGGCAGGGCAGCGAGGAGAGGCTGGGGAGCACCAGAGGAATTCCAGAAGGTAAATGAATCTTCCCATTTCTCTGCAAATGGGTTATTAATCACCTCTCATTTACATATCCATTAACCACACCACACACACCATCTTTTCATTAATGTGGCAAAGCAACAATTACAGGTGAAAAATGGGCTGCCTGTTCGTTTTATGCATGGAGCTTGTTCCTCGTCTGCATGGCTTTAAGAAAATGATGTTTCTCCTTGCTGCACACCCACAAACCCACCCCAAACCACCAAGCAACTGTCTGCCTGGCACAGGTTCCAGCCTGAGACTCCAGAAAGAGCTGTCTGGATCAAATAAGTTGGCTGCACCCACCAGCAACTGGAATTGGGGAGTATTTTTTGGGCTAGGGATGGATTATACTAAGTGAATGGAATGGAGTGGAATGGAATGGAATGGAAAGGAATGGAATGGAATGGAATGGAATGGAATAGAATAGAATAGAATAGAATAGAATAGAATAGAATAGAATAGAATAGACCAGACCAGGTTGGAAGAGACCTTCAAGATCGTCAAGTCCAACCTATCATCCAACACCACCTAATCAACTAACCCATGGCACCAAGCACCCCATCAAGTCTCCTCCTGAACACCTCCAGGGATGGGGACTCCACCACCTCCCTGGGCAGCACATCCCAATGGGCAATCACTCTCTCTGTCTAGAACTTCCTCCTCACCTCCAGCCTAAACCTCCCCTGGTGCAGCTTGAGACTGTGTCCTCTTGTTCTGGTGCTGCTTGCCTGGGAGAAGAGACCAACCCCCACCTGGCTACAACCTCCCTTCAGGGAGTTGTAGAGAGCAAGAAGGTCTCCCCTGAGCCTCCTCTTCTCCAGGCTAAGCAACCCCAGCTCCCTCAGCCTCTCCTCACAGGGCTGTGCTCCAGACCCCTCCCCAGCTTTGTTGCTCTTCTCTGGACTCGTTCCAGCATCTCAACCTCCTTCCTAAACTGAGGGGCCCAGAACTGGACACAGGACTCAAGGTGTGGCTTAACCAGTGCTGAGCACAGGGCACAATGAGCTCCCTGCTCCTGCTGGCCACACTGTTCCTGATGCAGGCCAGGATGCCATTGGCCCTCATGGCTGCCTGGGCACACTGCAGGCTCATGTTCAGCCTACCATCGACCAGTACCCCCCAGGTCCCTTTCTGCCTGGCTGCTCTCAGCCACTCTGACCCCAGCCTGCAGCACTGCCTGGGGTTGTTGTGGCCAGTGTGCAGATCCTGGCACTTGGATGTGTTCAATCTCCTGCCCTTGGACTCTGCCCATCTGCCCAGCCTGTCGAGGTCTCTCTGCAGAGCCTCTCTACCCTCCAGCAGATCAACTCCTGCCCCCAACTTGGTGTCATCTGCAAATTTACTGATGATTGACTCAATGCCCTCATCCAGATAATCAATGAAGATATTAAAGAGAATGGGCCCCAGCACTGATCCCTGGGGCACACCACTGGTGCCTGGCTGCCAGCTGGCTGTGGCACCATTCACCACCACTCTCTGGCCTCAGCCTCCAGCCAGTTCCTAACCCAACACAGTGTGCTCCCGTCCAAGCCAAGGGCTGTTAGCTTGGCCAAGAGTTTGCTATGGGTCTTGTGAGACCCCAAATGGGGTACTGAGACCACCTGTAGAACCCCCAGCACATCAAGGATGTGGAACTGTTGGATTGGGTCCATAGGAGGGACACAAGGATGAGCCAAGGCTTGCAGCACCTCTCCTCTGAAGGCAGGCTGAGGGTTGAGGTTGTTTGGGCTCCAGGGAGAGCTTAGAGAATCCTGCCAGGGTTTGAAGAGGCCTTCAGGAGAGCTGGAGAGGGTCTTTGTACAAAGACAGGTAGTGAGGGGACAAGGGGTCATGGCTTCAAACTGGAAGGAGCTGTTGAAGACCAGGCTGCATGAGGCTTTGAGCATCTTGGTCTAGGAGGATGTGTCCCTGCCCAGGGCAAAAGGGTTGGAACCAGCAGAACTTTAAGGTTCCTTCCAACCCAAACCAGTCTATGAAAATCATGATTCAGGTCTGCCTGGGAAAGGATGTCTGGGCAGTGCATTGGGGCCTGCAAGAAAGCTGTGCAGGGAGCTCTGACAAAGGCTTATGGTGATAGGATGAGGGGCAAGGGCTTTGAGCTGGAAGAGGGGAGACTGAGACAGGAGATTGGGAAGTCTCTGGTGAGACCCCACCTGGAGTACTGTGTCCAGTTCTGGAGCCTCTGTGCCAGGAAGGATCTGAAGGTGCTGGAAGGTGTCCAGAGAAGGGCCATGAGGATGAGCAGAGGGCT
This sequence comes from Melanerpes formicivorus, assembly GCF_026170545.1. NCBI lineage: Eukaryota > Metazoa > Chordata > Aves > Piciformes > Picidae > Melanerpes > Melanerpes formicivorus. The sequence goes on along the minus strand of NW_027142563.1, from coordinate 119,270 downwards.
GGAGCTGCTCTGCTATGAGGACAGACTGAGGGAGTTGGGGCTGTTCAGTCTGGAGAAGACAAGGCTCCAAGGAGACCTTCTTGTGGCCTTCCAGGATCTGAAGAGGGCTCCAAGAAAGCTGGGGAGGGACTTTTGAGAGTGTCAGGGAGTGATAGGACTTGGGGGGGATGGAGCAAAACTAGAAATGGGTAGGTTCAGATTGGATATTAGGAAGCAGTTGTTCCCCAGGAGGGTGGTGAGAGACTGGCACTGGCTGCCCAGGGAGGTGGTGGAAGCCTCCTGCCTGGAGGCTTTTAAGGCCAGGCTGGATGTGGCTGTGAGCAACCTGCTGTAGTGTGAGGTGTCCCTGGCCATGGCAGGGGGGTTGGCACTGGCTGAGCCTTGAGGTCCCTTCCAACCCTGACAATTCTCTGATTCTAAGAATTTCTGTAGGGTGAGGGTGGGGAGACACTGGAAGAGGTTGCCCTGGGAGGTTGTGGATGATGCCTCCCTGGAGGTGTTCAGGGCCATGTTGGAGGGAACCTTGAGTAACCTGGGCAACTGGGAGGTGTCCCTGCCCATGGAACTGGATGATCTTTAAGATCCCTTCCAGTCCAAACCGTTCTGTGATGATTTCTGTCTTTCCCTGTGCCTCTCCTCATGCTTGAATGCACTGCCTGACTGCAACCAAATTCGACAGGAAGGTAAATAAATAAGGAACAAGTTTGTGTACCTGTGTGGGAAACTGGCTGCTAAAGTGGGGGAGGGGGGAACCAAAACAGAACCAACAACCCAGACCCTGCTGAGACTTGGACAGCCTCAAGTTGGCTGTGATGGCTTTGGCCCGATTCCCACAGCCGAGCACAGCAGCTGACATGTCACAGCCAACCTCTCCTGCCAGGGGAGCTGTACAAGGAGCAAGAGAGGGATTTTGTAGGCATGGGCAGAGCTGACAGAAATCACAGCCTAATTCAGTTACACAAGCAGGCAAGGGAGAGACTCACATCCCTAGGAAAACAGAGAACCTTCACTCTGCTGTTCGCAGCACTGCTGCTCTCCCGGCTGCGGGAGGGGAGCTCCAGACAGCCCTTTGCACAGAACCATGGAAGTGTCAGGGCTGGAAGGGACCTGAAGAGGGGAGCTCCAGACAGCCCTTTGCATAGAGCCATGGAAGTGTCAGGGTTGGAAGGGACCTCAGGAGGAGAGCTCCAGACAGCCCTTTGCATAGAACCATGGAAGTGTCAGGGTTGGAAGGGACCTCAGGAGGAGAGCTCCAGACAGCCCTTTGCATAGAACCATGGAAGTGTCAGGGTTGGAAGGGACCTCAGGAGGAGAGCTCCAGACAGCCCTTTGCACAGAACCATGGAAGTGTCAGGGCTGGAAGGGACCTGAAGAGGGGAGCTCCAGACAGCCCTTTGCATAGAGCCATGGAAGTGTCAGGGTTGGAAGGGACCTCAGGAGGAGAGCTCCAGACAGCCCTTTGCATAGAACCATGGAAGTGTCAGGGTTGGAAGGGACCTCAGGAGGAGAGCTCCAGACAGCCCTTTGCATAGAACCATGGAAGTGTCAGGGTTGGAAGGGACCTCAGGAGGAGAGCTCCAGACAGCCCTTTGCATAGAGCCATGGAAGTGTCAGGGTTGGAAGGGACCTCAGGGGGAGAGCTCCAGACAGCCCTTTGCATAGAGCCATGGAACTGTCAGGGTTGGAAGGGACCTCGGGAGGGGAGCTCCAGACAGCCCTTTGCATAGAGCCATGGAACTGTCAGGGTTGGAAGGGACCTCGGGAGGGGAGCTCCAGACAGCCCTTTGCATAGAGCCATGGAACTGTCAGGGTTGGAAGGGACCTCAGGAGGAGAGCTCCAGACAGCCCTTTGCACAGAACCATGGAAGTGTCAGGGCTGGAAGGGACCTGAAGAGGGGAGCTCCAGACAGCCCTTTGCATAGAACCATGGAAGTGTCAGGGTTGGAAGGGACCTCAGGAGGAGAGCTCCAGACAGCCCTTTGCATAGAACCATGGAAGTGTCAGGATTGGAAGGGACCTCAAGGCTCAGCCAGTTCCAACCCCCCTGCCATGGCCAGGGACACCTCACACTGCAGCAGGTTGCTCACAGCCACATGCAGCCTGGCTGCAAACACCTCCAGGCAGGAGGCTTCCACTACCTGATATCCAACCTGAACCTTCCCTGCAACAGCTTGAGGACCTTTCCTCTTGGTTGTCATTGATTGCATGTGAGAAATGACCAAACCCCACCTCATTCCAGCATCCTTTGAGGTAGCTGTAGAGGGCCATGAGGTCTCCCCTCAGCCTCCTCTTCTGAGGGCTAAACACCACCAGTTCCCTCAGCTGCTCCTCATAGGAATTGTATTTGAGGTCCTTCACCAGCTTGGTTGCTCTTCTTTGGACAAGCTCCAGCACCTCTATGTCCTTGTTGGAGTGAGCTTTGTGTTTTCAGCACAGATGGGGGCTTGGGGGGGGCTTTGCCATAGAACCAGGGTGGTGAGTTTGTTGTGCTGAGATGCTCCTCATGGCCTTAGCATAGAATCATGGAACTGTCAGGGTTGGAAGGGACCTCAAGGCTCAGCCAGTCCCAACCCCCCTGCCATGGGCAGGGACACCTCACACTACAGCAGGTTGCTCACAGCCACATCCAGCCTGGCTGCAAACACCTCCAGGCAGGAGGCTTCCACCACCTCCCTGGGCAACCTGTGCCAGTCTCTCACCACCCTCCTGGGGAACAACTTCTTCCTCACATCCAATCTCAATCTACCCTTTTCTATGGCTGTTATCCTGCAGCTTGACCCAGCATATGTCACTGCTGCACTTGGTGATACAAAGACAGGAGGAGCACAGAATCACAGACTGGGTTGGGTTGGGTTGGAAGGGACCTTAAAGGTCATCTAATTCCACCCCCGCTGCCATGGGCAGGGACACCTGCTGCTAGATGAGGTTGCTCAAGGCCCCATCCAGCTCTAGCAGAGTTGATGACACAGTGGGGTTTGGTATCTGCAAAACCCTCTGCTTTTCTCATTCCCTAAATGGGAAAGTGAGGCATGGGAAAGGCTTTGAGTTGCCTTGGGGGGGTAGGTGTGCTCCTCTCCCACCTCATTTCTGTGTTGATGGCATAAATTCTCACTACAGGAATGATGCTGAGGTGTTGGAGTAGGTCCAGAGAAGGGCAATTAGGCTGGTGAAGGGTCTGGAGAACAGGTCTGGTGAGGAGTGGCTGAGGGAAGTGGGGCTGTTCAGCCTGGAGAAAAGGAGGCTCAGGGGAGTCCTTCTGGCTCTCTATACGTCAGTGAAAGGAGGTTTGAGCCAGGAGGGGATTGCTCTCCTCTCCCTAGTAACAAGCTATAAGATGAGGGGAAATGGCCTCAGGCTACAGCAGGGGAGGTTTGGGTTGGATATTGGAAGAAACTTCTGCACTGAAAGGGTTCTCAAAAACTGGCCCAGGCTGCCCAGGGAGGTGGTTGAGTCCCCATCCCTGGAGGTGTTTCAAAGAGGCAGAGATGTGGTGCTGAGGGCCATGGTTTAGCAGCAGCCTTGGTGGAGGTGCAGAGTGGTTGGACTCAGTGATCTTGAAGGTCATTTCCAAGCCAAACAACTCCCTGAAATTAGCTGGGGGAGGATGGCTCCTGGTGTGTCTGCACAGGACCCAGCACAGCTCTTACCTCAGCTGAACCAGGCTGGTCTCACCATCAACAAGGTGCTTGGTGTGACTGTAACCCTGAGTGGCTCTCAGGGCTTGCTCACTCTGCTTTTACTCTGCTCAATCCATCAGTGCTGGGTGAGGGAAAGTTTTTATCTGCTTTATCAAGTTTGAGCAGCTGCTGCCATCAGTCTTCACACCACTGGGCTGCCTGAGCTTCAAACCTGCTCCCAGGCCTCCCACCCTCCTCTCCTTTACACTCTGATACACTCCCATGGCTCTGCACCAGGACACATCCAGTCTGCATCCTCCATGGGGGCAGTCACAGGCTGCGAGCTTGGTGCAGGATCAGGCCCCATCTTCACAGAGCTTTCAGAGCTCCCTTTGGAAAGCAGCACCTTTAAGCTGAAGCTGTAAGGAACGTGCCTGTGTCAGCTTTGCTGCCCGAGTCACTCACACTGCAGCACAGAGATTTATCAGCACTGGAGTTGGGGGAGCTCTGTCCCTGCATCGTAATCAGCCCTGCTGACACCAACTCATCTCCCCCAGCCCGTTGCACTGAGGCATTTCTTCCCTCCTTGCTTCCCAGCAGTGCTTCTCCTCTCACCCAAGCCCTTAAACAACCTTGACTGCAAGGGCTGGGCGATGGGCAGAAAGCCTCCAGCCCTTCAGAGGGAAAATGTTGATGCAGTGTGGTGAGAGCCTGGCACAGGTTGCCCAGGGAGGTGGTGGAATCCTCCTGCCTGGAGGTGTTTGCAGCCAGGCTGGAGGTGGCTGTGAGCAACCTGCTGCAGTGTGAGGTGTCCCTGCCCATGGCAGGGGGTTGGAACTGGTTGATTCTTGAGGTCTCTTCCAGCCCTGACAATTCTGTGATTCTAAGAGGGGCAGGGAGCTGCTGGAGAAAGTCCAACAAAGAGCTATGAGGATGATGATGGGACACAAACACTATTCCTATGCAGAAAGGCTGAGTGACCTGAGGCTGTTTAGTCTGGAGAAGGCTCAGAGGGGATCTGATCAATGTCTATAAATATCTGAGGGGTGGGTGTCAAGATGTAGGTGCCAGGCTCTCTTTGGTGGTGCCCGGCTCTCTTTGGTGGTGCCCAGTGATAGGGCAAGGAACAATAGGAGTAAGCTGGAACACAGGAGGAGGAGGCAGTGTTTGGTGTGAGGGTGCTGGAGCTCTGGAGCAGGCTGCCCAGGGAGGTGAGGGAAGCCTCACCCCTGGAGGTGTTTGCAGCCAGGCTGGATATGGCTATGAGCAACCTGCTGCAGTGTGAGGTGTCCCTGGCCATGGCAGGGGGGTTGGAACTGTCTGAGCCTTGAGGTCCCTTCCAGCCCTGACAATTCTCTGATGCTTCTGCCTCATTCCGTCGCACATCTGGGGTCCTGGGGCCTGCATACCATCGCTGCCCAGCACACCAGGCCAAGACAAGCATGAGGAAGAAAAAGCAAAGTGATGACAGTTGGTCTGTTGCAAATGAGACTTGCCCTGAAACAAGGCAGCAAAGAACAAGCGCCCTGCGCCGCCTCCCATACGGCGCGGAGTGGGTCCCGGGGAAGGGGAACGTGCAGTGTTCACACCAGCAGGGCAAAGGTCTGCAACATGAGCTCCCACCACTAATAGAGGCAGATTTCCTGTCTAGGAATGCTAAAGGAAATAGCTGGGCACTTGCTGGTCAGCTGTGCTCCAACATCTGCGAGCGAACAGAGAGGAGGGAGAGCGGGCTGGGAGGGGCTGCCTCAGCAGGAGCTCCGCCAGCCCTGGGCTCTGGGCTCAGCTCTTGCCCATGCATGTGGTGGAGCCTGGGCAACTCCACAGGTGGACCTTAGGTCTCCCTTGGGTTGTGGCCAAGGTGCTTCAGCTTGAGCTGTCTTGGCACAAAATCCATTCGAGCCAGGTGCACAGATCTGTGCTGTGAGCCCATGGGTGCAGGGAGCTGCTCCTAGGGTGGCTCAAATTCACTACTCCCAGGGCCTTAAACTCTCTCTTCAGGGGCTCAGCCTCAAAGGACAGGCTCCTCTTAAATGCAGGGGAAGTTTGATTCCATCCCCTTTGTAATGAAGAGCTAACTTGAATCTGAAAAGCACATTTTGGCTTTTATTGTCCTCCAGTGCCACCATGCAATCCCCTGGGCTGCTTTTCCCAGCCTTTTGAGCTCTTTGCTTCCCTCTCCCTCCCTGCACAGCACGAGTCTCTGGGTGGTTTATGCACGCTTGGCTGCAGCTCAGTTCCCTGTGGTCCTCTCCATTCCTCAGCCTTGGGGCTCCAGTGTATGCAGTGGGTTCTGCTTAACTTCTGCTCCACCAGCAACCTGGGAAACTCCTCCAGCAATGCTGGAAATCTCCAGCAGTTGATATTCATTAAGGGCTTTTGCTGCCTGCAAGAAACATACAAGGCGGTGGAAGTGATTGATAGGCCCTAATCTGCATTGCTCCCTGCTTGCCTGGCCAGGCTGAGCTTTGGCTGGGATGAATGAAACCTGGAATTCACTTCTGAGCAGCAGCAGCAGGACTGGCCACAGCTTCTGGTGGTGTTGGGAGCAGAGAGCAAACAGAGGCATGGCAGGGGGAGGCTTGGGGAGCCAGGTGCACATCTGCCATCTGAGCCCAAGCTTGTCTGGCTTGCCCAGCAGCGGTTTCCAGGCTCTGCTGGCCGCTTGCATCCCACTGTTGGTCCGCTAAAGCCATGGTCAGCAACAGCAGAGAGTTATTTAGGGTTGAGTTGTGGGACCATCTGCATCTAGAGATACATCTGCCCCTGCTTGTTTGGGAGCTAAGCAAACCCAGGCTGCCAACTTGCAGTGCATTTCCTCACAGCCATTAGATCTGGAGGAGGTTCTGTCACTGCTGCTCTGCCTCCTCCTCCAAGTCCTTTGGATCACAGCTGCCCTTCCCACCAATCTGCCACATCAAACACACCACCCCAGCCAACACACCACCCCTGCCAACACACCGCCCCAGCCAACACATCCCATGTGCCCCACGTTGAGCTGTGACAGGCATTTGGTGTCAGAGAGCTCCTGCGGCTCAGGACTTGCAGGGATGCGGTGCCAAGGAGGCCTCTCTCCAGCACAAAAAACCAGCTCAGCATGGTTCCTCTGCATGCAAACAGACTGGGGTGGGGTGAAACACGGGAGCAGAAGGCAGCTTTGCATGACAGCAAACAGAGCTGCTGAGCCACAGGGCAGAGAGGTTCCTCCCCTGTCAGGGCTGGGGAGGGAGCGGGGGCAGTTGCGGAGGCTTTGGTGGGTAGGTGGCAAACTGCTGGCACACTGCAAAGTCTCAGCAGGCTGGATTGTGTGTGGGCAGAAACCCTAGAGGGACAACAAAGCTGCAGAAGCACTGGTGTCAAAGAGACTTGAAGTCATGTAAGGGAGAAGAAAAGCTGTCCAGCCAGCAGTGATTGATAAGTGTCCATTTCCTCAGCCACTGCCTGGGCTGCTCTTCCCATGCTCTCTCCTTAGGTAAATCTATTTCCTGGCCTTTCTTTGCCTCGAATCAGATCTTCTCCAACATGATTCTCCTGCTTGTAGGAGAGAGTTTATAAGAAGGATGCAAGCATTGACCCTGAGGTGACTCATTGATATTCCCCTGCTGCTCCAGGGCTGAGAGCTGATGTTTATGGGGCATCACGTTCCTGATTTGATGTTGGGTAACTCAAGACTGAGGTTCAGTTGACATCTCCATGTGTCTGCAGCAACAGCCCTGGAATAAGCAATGACAACCAGGCCCATCTGTAAATCTTAGACTCTAAGATCAAGTCCAACATTCAACCTAAGACAACCATGGCCATTAACCCCTGCCTTAAAGTGCCCTGCCCACATGCTTCTTGAACACCTCCAGGGACAGTGAAGCCAACACCAGGGCCATTAAACCCATAAGCAGTAACAGTGGTGAGGCACTGTGCAGGATGAGGGTGCAAAGCCTTTGTGGAGAAGCTGCTGCTGCACCCAGGTGGGAAAATTAGACCTTGGGTTAGGTGGAGCTTCACAGCAAACCCAGGTGAAAGTCTTTGCCTCTCTGTTCATCTGACTTTGGTAGTCGTCAGGGGTGGGTTTGGCTGCTGGGGAGGACTGAGAGCTGTGACTTTAAAACTCAGGAGCAGAGGGAAACACTCACATTTTCCCACATGCTGGAGCCAAGGAGCTGTTAAGCTGTGAGGTCATGCTCAGAAAAGAGATGGTTGTCCCATGAGCTCACTCTGGGCTGGGCTGGCGAGGCTCAGGGCGGGTGTGTGGGGAGCAGGTGGCTGTGGTTGACAGCAGTGATGCGGATGGGCTGCAGGCTGTGCTGCTCCCCAGCCCAAGCTGAACCCTTCCCTTTGCAAAAGCCACCAGACACACAAGGAGGAGAGCATCCCAGGTAGAAGGTAGTTGGAAATGTTTCACTAAATAAACACTTCTGTGTTACTGAGAGGGGATCTGAGCAATGCTCAGCAAGAGCTAAAGGGTGAGGGACAAGAGGATGGGGCCAGTCTGTTATCAGTGGTGCTCAGACACAGGTCAAGGGGCAATGAACACAGACTGGAACCCAGAAGGTTCCATCTGAGCAGGAGGAAGGACACTGTGTGAGCAGTTCAGAACCCCCTGTGCCTGATTTCACCTCTGCTGGCACCAGAGTGGTTCTGCTGGGCACAGAGGGAGTCCCACTCTGTGTCTTGTCAAATAGATGTGTTGGGTGCAAGGCAGGATTGAGACCTCCTGCACCCCTCAGATCAAGCTGCACATTGTGCTTGGGACAAGATGCTGACAATGAGGACATTGAATGCACAGAGGAAGTGTTCTCCGTGGTGATCAATAGCTAAGGGATGGGGGGCAAGAGGATGGAGCCAGACTCGTGTCAGTGGTGCCCAGGGACAGGGCAAGGGGCAATGGGCACAGACTGGTAGCCCAGGAGGTTCCATCTGAACAGGAGGAGAAAGTTGTTTGTTGTGAGGGTGCTGGAGGCTTGGAGCAGGCTGCCCAGAGAGGTTGTGATCTGGAGAGCTTCCAACTCCCCCCTGGCCATTGTGCTCGTGGGCAAGCTGCTGTGGGTGCCCTGCTGGAGCAGAAGGTCTGGACTGGATGTTCTGTAGAGGTCCCTTCCAACTCCACCATGCTGGGACTCTGGGATTTCTTTTTTAAGTAAGGAGTTCTTCTACCTAAATGGGAAAGCCTGGGGTTGAAAATGGTTGGGGGTATTGTTTTTTTCTCTCCAACACACTTTCAAACTGGCAAATGGGAGTGTTTAAACTAACACCTGAAAGCAAGACATAACATGGAGGCAGTGTTTAGATGAAATTAAACAAGCAGAATCACACTGGACCATTACTCTTTGACAGGAGAGATAAATAGCTCCTGAGCATCTTAGCTGCAGTTGGACCTGTTGAGGGGAGGCTGAGCTCCTGGTAACAATGAGCTGGAGACTATGAGATCATGTAGCTGTCAGCACAATCCCCATGTCCAACTTCAACATGCATGTGTGTGTGCTGACAGCAGGCTCCTGTGCTCAGAGCTGGTTGGAGACACATCTCCTGAGAGGTCCTGTAGAGCTCCATTGCTCTGCACACCTCCCTGAAAGGAGGCTGCAGTGAGGTGGGGGTTGGGCTCTTCTCCCTAGTCTCAGGTGAAAGAACGAGAGGAAACGGCCTGAAATTGTGCCAGGGGAGGGTTAGGTTGGAGATGAGGAAGAATTTCCTTGCTGCAAGAGTGGTCAGGGATAGGAAGAGGCTGCCAGAACAAGAGGACACAGTCTCAAACTGCACCAGGGGAAGTTTAGCCTGGAGGTGAGGAGAAAGTTCTTCCCAGAGAGAGTTGTTAGCCATTGGGATGTGCTGCCCAGGGAGGTGGTGGAGTCACCATCCCTGGAGGTGTTCAAGAAACCTGTGGCCATGGCACCTGGGGCTTACTGGCCGTGGTAGTGTTGGGTTGCTGGTTGGACTGGATGATCTTAGAGGTCTTTTCCAGCTGAAACAATTCCATGATTCCATGACCACAGGTACATTTTGCTCCCAGGCTACATCAGCAGTCATTGCTCACGTGTCTGGAGCCTTTGGTTAGGCCACACCTTGAGTCCTGTGTGCAGTTCTGGGCTCCTCAGTTTAAGAAGGACATTGAGACTCTTGAAGGTGTCCAGAGAAAGGCAACAAGGCTGGGGAGGGGTCTGGATCACAGCCCTGTGAGGAGAGGCTGAGGGAGCTGGGGTTGCTTAGCCTGGAGAAGAGGAGGCTCAGGGGAGACCTTCTTGCTCTCTACAACTCCCTGAAGGGAGGTTGTAGACAGGCAGAGGTTGGTCTCTTCTCCCAGGCAAGCAGCACCAGAACAAGAGGACACAGTCTCAAGCTGTGCCAGGGGAAGATTAGGCTGGAGGTGAGGAGAAAGTTCTTCCCAGAGAGAGTTGTTGGCCATTGGGATGTGCTGCCCAGGGAGGTGGTGGAGTCCCCATCCCTGGAGGTGTTCAAGAGGGGATTGGATGTGGCACTTGGTGCCATGGTTTAGTCATGAGGTCTGTGGTGACTGGTTGGACTTGGTGATCTTTGAGGCCTCTTCCAACCTTGGTGATTCTGTGTACAGATCTGCAAAGGGGGCTTAGAGTTGTTGGTTTGTGGATTGGTTTTTTTCCCCCCCAGGCTTTCTGCTGCCTAGTCCTGAATTTCAGGCTTTGTGCTGGCCTTGCAAGATTTGCTCAGGAGCATTGTCACCCAGCCCACACTCATTTCTGTTTGCACCCACCCTCAGGCAGCTGGCAGCATCTCCTGCATGCTGTGAGTTATTTGTACAGGGAAAACTGCCGACTGTGCTGCCCCCTGACATGCACCTGAATGGCAGTTGTGGGAAGGAAAGAAATGGAAGCCAATCCATCCTCCGAATACACAAATGGCTTGGGGGGGGTGGTGCTGCAATGTCTGATTTCAACAAAAAGGCTTCTTGCCTCAACAGCTAAAAAAAAAACCCACAACAGTCTGAGGTTTCCCTTCAGTGTCACAAGCAGTTAGTAAGAACAAACTGCCAGGGTGCAGCCAGCTGGGCTGGGAGGTTCTGAATGTGAAGGGTGCTGCAGTGCCCTGGGATTGTTTCCACAGGCTTCAGATAATCGAGGGGAAATGTGTCAGAGCCCAGAACCCCAGCATGGTGGGGGATGGAGATCACCCAGTCCAACCCCCCTGCTAAAGCCGGGCACCCACAGCAGCTTGCCCAGGAGCACAGTGGCCAGGGGGGTTTGGAAGATCTGCAGATCACAACCTCTCTGGGCAGCCTGCTCCAGGCCTCCAGCACCCTCACAACAAAGAATTCTCTCCTCCTGCTCAGGTGGAACCTCCTGGCTTCCAGTCTGTGCCCACTGCCCCTTGTGCTGTCCCTGGGCACCACTCAGCAGAGTCTGGCCCCAGCCTCTTGCCCCCCACAGCTCCTTTAGCTCTTGCTGAGCATTGCTCAGATGCCCTCTGGGGCTGCTCAGGGCTCTCAGCCTTTGCTCCTCCCAGAGCTGCTCCAGGCCCCTCAGCAGCTTTGTAGCCTCCCCTGGACTCTCTCCAGCAGTTCTCTGTCTCTCCTGAACTGGGGAGCCCAGAACTGAACCCAGCACTCCAGATGTGGCTTCACTCTTGCTCTTCTCAGCCTGCCCTGAGGATATGGCTCAAGCCAGCTTCAGGCTTCCATCAAACCTTAGGTTAAGTTGTTTTTTTCTTGGCAAAAGAAAGGACCTGGGGATACTGATTGACAGCTGGCTAAACATGAGCCAGCAGTGTGCCCAGGGGGGGCAAGAAGACCATGGCAGGGGGACTGGAAGTAGATGATCCTTGTGGTCCCTTCTGACCCTGACTGATACTATGGCACTATCAATGACATTGATGAGGGGACAGACAGTGTCTCCCTAGCAAGCTTGCTGAGCATACCCAACTGGGAGGCTTGGCTGATATGCCTGAAGGCTTTGAGGCTGTTCAGAGACGTGGACAGACTGAGAGCTGGGCAGAGAGGAACCTCAGGAGGTTCAAGAAGGATAAGTGCAGAGTCCTGCACCTGGGGAGGAAGAACAAACTGCAGCAGTAGAGGCTGGGAGGTGATCTGCTGGAGAGCAGCCCTGGGGAGAAGGACCTGGGAGTGCTGGTGGGCAGCAAGTTCTGCCTGGGACAGCAATGTGCCCTGGGGGCCAAGAGTAGGATAGGATAGGATAGGATAGGATAGGATAGGGTAGGATAGGATAGGATAGGATAGGATAGGATAGACCTGGATAGAGAAAAGAAAAGAAAAGAAAAGAAAAGAAAAGAAAAGAAAAGAAAAGAAAAGAAAAGAAAAGAAAAGAAAAGAAAAGAAAAGAAAAGAAAAGAAAAGAAAAGAAAAGAAAAGAAAAGAGAAAAGAAAAGAAAAGAAAAGAAAAGAAAAGAAAAGAAAAGAAAAGAAAAGAAAAGAAAAGAAAAGAAAAGAAAAGAAAAGAAAAGAAAAGAAAAGAAAAGAAAAGAAAAGAAAAGAAAAGAAAAGAAAAAAGATCTGGAAGAGACCTTCAAGATCACCGAGTCCAACCTATCACCCAGCACCACCTAATCAACTAACCCATGGCACCAAGCACCGCATCCAGTCTCCTCCTGAACACCTTCCAGTGATGGGGACTCCACCACCTCCCTGGGCAGCACATCCCAATGGCCATTCACTCTCTCTGTATAGAACTGGTTCCTAACCTCCAGCCTGAACCTCCCCTGGCACAGCCTGAGACTGCATCCTCTAAAAGGTTGTTAGCAGAGGATGGTTTCGATCCATCGACCTCTGGGTTATGGGCCCAGCACGCTTCCGCTGCGCCACTCTGCTCTTTGAGAAAGCCAATAGGATCCTGGGAGACATGAAGAGTGTGGCCAGCAGAGCCAGGGAGGTTCTCCTCCCCCTCTCCTCTGCCCTGCTGAGACCTCACCTGGAATATTGCATCCAGTGCTGGGCTCCCCAGTTCAGGAGGGACAGGGCTCTGCTGGAGAGAGTCCAAGGGAGGGCTCCAAGGCTGCTGAAGGGACTGCAGCACTGCCTGGGGAGGAGAGGCTGAGAGCCCTGGGGCTGTTTAGTCTGGAGAGGAGGAGATTGAGAGGGATTTAATTAATGTCTATAAATATCTGAGGGCTAAGGGTCAAGAGAGACCTTGTCCTGTGGTAGGACAAGGGATAATGAATATAAGCTATAGCACAGGTGACTCCACCTCAACATGAGGAGGAACTTCTTCCCTGTGAGGGTGACAGAGCCCTGGAGCAGGCTGCCCAGAGGGGCTATGGAGTCTCCTTCTCTGGGGACATTCAAGGCCCATCTGGATGTGTTCCTGTGTGACCTGTGCTGGATTCTATGGCCCTGCTCTGGCAGGGGGGTTGGCCTGGATGATCTCCAGAGGTCCCTTCCAACCCCTAACATCCTGTGAGCCCGTGACCTCTGCTCAGGCAAACAGCAGTTATCCAAGTGACATTTGGGAGCTGCCTTTTGGGTTGTGCTTTCCCATAACTGTGAGGGCTGGAAATGAGGTTTGTGTGGTTCTGGAAAGCTGAGGGTCTGAAGGAGTGACCTGTTTCTGGAAGCTGAAGCCATCACATCTTGTGAGGCTTGTGATGAATCCCTAGTGCTGGGAGAAGGCTGGCAAAGGGCTGAAGGGTTGGACTCGATGATCTCTGGAGGTCCCTTCCAACCCCTAGCATCCTGTGAGGCTGTAATGCCATACCTTCTCCTTGCTCCCCCCACCCATCTGCTTGCAATATTCATGCTGGAACACACATTGAAAACCAAGACAAGAAGGAGGAAGAAGAGCCCCAGACATTCATGTCGTGGGACCTGGCCCCATCTCATCCAGCTGAATATGAAGAGTGTCAGAATGAAGCCAGAAGAACTGGGCCCCAGCACTGCTTAAACCATCCAGCACTCATCATTAATAGCTTGTTATTGGCACTGCTGATGTGTGTTGCTATCACACACTGCACCCAGGCAGTACATAAATGTTTGCTTTAGCATATCCTTAATGTTGCTAATTTATCTGTGACTGTCACGCTGGGACTGTTAGCTCTGAACAAATGGCTGTTATTAATCACTGGAGGGCTATTAGACACCACAGCCAGGCTGGTAAATCACCTCAGGAGTGGCACTTGTAGGAACAGTCCAATCTGCAATTGCCTGGGTTCTGCTTGTGTGCTCAACACCTCTGGGATCAGAGCCAATGGGAGCCTGCAGGTGCTGCTCCTGTGTGTCAGAATCAGGCACTAAGAGCCTGCAGGTTCTGCTCCTGTGTGTCAGAATCAGGCACTGAAAGCCTGCAGGTTCTGCTCCTGTGTGTCAGAATCAGGCACTGAAAGCCTGCAGGTTCTGCTCCTGTGTGTCAGAATGAGAGGCACTGAGAGCCTGCAGGTTCTGCTCCTGTGTGTCAGAATCAGGCACTGAGAGCCTGCAGGTTCTGCTCCTGTGTGTCAGAATGAGAGGCACTGAGAGCCTGCAGGTTCTGCTCCTGTGTGTCAGAATCAGGCACTGAGAGCCTGCAGGTTCTGCTCCTGTGTGTCAGAATCAGAGGCACTGAGAGCCTGCAGGTTCTGCTCCTGTGTGTCAGAATCAGGCACTGAAAGCCTGCAGGTTCTGCTCCTGTGTGTCAGAATGAGAGGCACTGAGAGCCTGCAGGTTCTGCTCCTGTGTGTCAGAATCAGGCACTGAGAGCCTGCAGGTTCTGCTCCTGTGTGTCAGAATGAGAGGCACTGAGAGCCTGCAGGTTCTGCTCCTGTGTGTCAGAATCAGGCACTGAAAGCCTGCAGGTTCTGCTCCTGTGTGTCAGAATGAGAGGCACTGAGAGCCTGCAGGTTCTGCTCCTGTGTGTCAGAATCAGGCACTGAGAGCCTGCAGGTTCTGCTCCTGTGTGTCAGAATCAGGCACTGAGAGCCTGCAGGTTCTGCTCCTGTGTGTCAGAATCAGAGGCACTGAGAGCCTGCAGGTTCTGCTCCTGTGTGTCAGAATCAGGCACTGAGAGCCTGCAGGTTCTGCTCCTGTGTGTCAGAATCAGGCACTGAGAGCCTGCAGGTTCTGCTCCTGTGTGTCAGAATCAGGCACTGAGAGCCTGCAGGTTCTGCTCCTGTGTGTCAGAATCAGGCACTGAGAGCCTGCAGGTTCTGCTCCTGTGTGTCAGAATCAGGCACTGAGAGCCTGCAGGTTCTGCTCCTGTGTGTCAGAATCAGGCACTGAGAGCCTGCAGGTTCTGCTCCTGTGTGTCAGAATCAGAGGCACTGAGAGCCTGCAGGTGCTGCTCCTGTGTGTCAGAATCAGAGGCACTGAGAGCCTGCAGGTTCTGCTCCTGTGTGTCAGAATCAGAGGCACTGAGAGCCTGCAGGTTCTGCTCCTGTGTGTCAGAATCAGGCACTGAGAGCCTGCAGGTTCTGCTCCTGTGTGTCAGAATGAGAGGCACTGAGAGCCTGCAGGTTCTGCTCCTGTGTGTCAGAATCAGAGGCACTGAGAGCCTGCAGGTTCTGCTCCTGTGTGTCAGAATCAGGCACTGAGAGCCTGCAGGTTCTGCTCCTGTGTGTCAGAATCAGGCACTGAGAGCCTGCAGGTTCTGTTCCTGTGTGTCAGAATCAGAGGCACTGAGAGCCTGCAGGTTCTGCTCCTGTGTGTCAGAATCAGAGGCACTGAGAGCCTGCAGGTTCTGCTCCTGTGTGTCAGAATCAGGCACTGAGAGCCTGCAGGTTCTGCTCCTGTGTGTCAGAATGAGAGGCACTGAGAACCTGCAGGTTCTGCTCCTGTGTGTCAGAATCAGAGGCACTGAGAGCCTGCAGGTTCTGCTCCTGTGTGTCAGAATCAGAGGCACTGAGAGCCTGCAGGTTCTGTTCCTGTGTGTCAGAATCAGGCACTGAGAGCCTGCAGGTTCTGCTCCTGTGTGTCAGAATCAGGCACTAAGAGCCTGCAGGTTCTGCTCCTGTGTGTCAGAATCAGGCACTGAGTGCCTGCAGGTTCTGCTCCTGTGTGTCAGAATCAGGCACTAAGAGCCTGCAGGTTCTGCTCCTGTGTGTCAGAATGAGAGGCACTGAGAGCCTGCAGGTTCTGCTCCTGTGTGTCAGAATCAGGCACTAAGAGCCTGCAGGTTCTGCTCCTGTGTGTCAGAATCAGAGGCACTGAGAGCCTGCAGGTTCTGCTCCTGTGTGTCAGAATCAGAGGCACTGAGAGCCTGCAGGTTCTGCTCCTGTGTGTCAGAATCAGGCACTAAGAGCCTGCAGGTTCTGCTCCTGTGTGTCAGAATCAGGCACTGAGAGCCTGCAGGTTCTGTTCCTGTGTGTCAGAATCAGGCACTGAGAGCCTGCAGGTTCTGCTCCTGTGTGTCAGAATCAGGCACTAAGAGCCTGCAGGTTCTGTTCCTGTGTGTCAGAATCAGGCACTAAGAGCCTGCAGGTTCTGCTCCTGTGTGTCAGAATCAGGCACTAAGAGCCTGCAGGTTCTGCTCCTGTGTGTCAGAATCAGGCACTAAGAGCCTGCAGGTTCTGCTCCTGTGTGTCAGAATCAGGCACTGAGAGCCTGCAGGTTCTGCTCCTGTGTGTCAGAATCAGGCACTGAGAGCCTGCAGGTTCTGCTCCTGTGTGTCAGAATCAGGCACTGAGAGCCTGCAGGTTCTGCTCCTGTGTGTCAGAATCAGGCACTGAGAGCCTGCAGGTTCTGCTCCTGTGTGTCAGAATCAGGCACTGAGAGCCTGCAGGTTCTGCTCCTGTGTGTCAGAATCAGAGGCACTGAGAGCCTGCAGGTTCTGCTCCTATGTGTCAGAATCAGAGGCACTGAGAGCCTGCAGGTTCTGCTCCTGTGTGTCAGAATCAGGCACTGAGAGCCTGCAGGTTCTGCTCCTGTGTGTCAGAATCAGAGGCACTGAGAGCCTGCAGGTGCTGGTCCTGTTTGTCAGAATCAGAGGCACTGAGAGCCTGCAGGTTCTGCTCCTGTGTGTCAGAATCAGGCACTGAGAGCCTGCAGGTTCTGCTTCTGTGTGTCAGAATCAGGCACTGAGAGCCTGCAGGTTCTGCTTCTGTGTGTCAGAATCAGGCACTGAGAGCCTGCAGGTTCTGCTCCTGTGTGTCAGAATCAGGCACTGAGAGCCTGCAGGTTCTGCTCCTGTGTGTCAGAATCAGAGGCACTGAGAGCCTGCAGGTGCTGCTCCTGTGTGTCAGAATCAGAGGCACTGAGAGCCTGCAGGTTCTGCTCCTGTGTGTCAGAATCAGAGGCACTGAGAGCCTGCAGGTTCTGCTCCTGTGTGTCAGAATCAGGCACTGAGAGCCTGCAGGTTCTGCTCCTGTGTGTCAGAATGAGAGGCACTGAGAGCCTGCAGGTTCTGCTCCTGTGTGTCAGAATCAGAGGCACTGAGAGCCTGCAGGTTCTGCTCCTGTGTGTCAGAATCAGAGGCACTGAGAGCCTGCAGGTTCTGCTCCTGTGTGTCAGAATCAGAGGCACTGAGAGCCTGCAGGTTCTGCTCCTGTGTGTCAGAATCAGAGGCACTGAGAGCCTGCAGGTTCTGCTCCTGTGTGTCAGAATCAGAGGCACTGAGAGCCTGCAGGTGCTGCTCCTGTGTGTCAGAATCAGAGGCACTGGGAGTTTCACTCTGGATGTTAGGAAGAAATTCTTCCCAGAAAGAGAGATTGGCCATTGGGATGTGCTGCCCAGGGAGGTGGTGGAGTCACCATCCCTGGAGGTGTTTAAGAAGATCCTGGATGAAGCACTTGGTGCCATGGTTTAGTTGATTAGGTGGTGTTGGGTGATAGGTTGTATCTTGAAGATCTCTTCCAACCTGGTCCGTTCCGTTCCATTCCATTCCATTCCATTCTATTCTCCCCCTCTACCCTGCACTGTTGAGACCCCAACTGGAGCACTGTGTCCAGTTCTGGAGTCTCTATTACAGCAAAGATCTGGAAGTGCTGGAAGGTGTCCAGAGAAGGGCTATGAGGATGAGCAGAGGGCTGGAGCTGCTCTGCTGTGAGGACAGACTGAGGGAGTTGGGGCTGTTAAGTCTGGAGAAGAGAAGGCTCTGAGGAGACCTAATTGTGGCCTTCCAGTATCTGCAGGGGGCTCCAAGAAAGCTGGGGAGGGACTTTTGAGTGTGTCAGGGAGGGATAGGACTGGGGGGGATGGAGCAAAACTAGAAATGGGGAGATTGAGATTGGATGTGAGGAAGAAGTTGTTCCCCAGGAGGGTGGTGAGAGCCTGGCAGAGGTTGCCCAGGGGGGTGGTGGAAGCCTCCTGCCTGGAGGTGTTTGCAGCCAGGCTGGATGTGGCTGTGAGCAACCTGCTGCAGTGAGAGGTGTCCCTGGCCATGGCAGGGGGGTTGGAACTGGCTGAGCCTTGAGGTCCCTTCCAACCCTGACAATCCTGTGATTCTGAGAGGGGTAGGGAGCTGCTGGAGAAAGTCCTACAAAGGGCTATGAGGATGATGAAGGGACTTGAACACCTTTCCTATGCAGAAAGACTGAGTGACCAGAGGCTCTCTAGTTTGGAGAAGGCTCAGAGGGGATCTGATCAATGTCTATAAATATCTGAGGGGTGGATGTCAAGATGTAGGTGCCAGGCTCTTCTTGGTGGTACCCAGTGATAGGGCAAGTTAAAATGGGAGTAAGCTGGAACAGAAGAGATTGCACCTCAACATGAGGAGGCAGTTGTCTGGTGTGAGGGTGCTGGAGCTCTGGAGCAGGCTGCCCAGGGAGGTTGTGGAGTTCCCTTGTCTGGGGACTTTCAAGGCCCATCTGGATGTGTTCCTGTGTGACCTGCTCTGGGTGACCCTGCTTTGGTAGGGGGATTTGACCCAATGGAGTCCTTTCCAACCCCTAATCTGTGATCCTGTGATTCTGTGTTGTTCTCCTGGGACCAGTTGCTCCCCAGCACCCTTGCATTGGGGACCAGCGTGGATGTAAGTCAGTGAGGGCTTCATTTCTCTGGCAGCCTGGCCTGAAGCTCCCCAAGCTATCTTTTCTTGGCTGATGAGATGTGAAGTTGCAGGCAGGTAAAATACAGACAAAACAGTTTAACTGCCTCATTCCTTTACACCCAAGCTCTTTCCTGGCTGGTAATGGAAACCCAGAGCCTGCCTTGCTCAGAGCTCAGATCTAAACAGTAGCTGCTATAAAGTATTGGCTTGGAACATGAACTCTGCATGAAAGATGAAGGTGGGGGTGGGGGGCTGGGGGGGTGGATGATGTATTTTTGAAAGGATCTTAGTGGGCCCTAACTTAAAAGCATCAGGATAAATTCATTGCAGGTAATGCACCCTTAATTACTCATTTTGCTTGGCACCAGTTAAACAGCCAAGTAA
Organism: Melanerpes formicivorus; assembly: GCF_026170545.1. Classification (NCBI taxonomy): domain Eukaryota; kingdom Metazoa; phylum Chordata; class Aves; order Piciformes; family Picidae; genus Melanerpes; species Melanerpes formicivorus. The sequence continues at coordinate 100,402 of NW_027142563.1, read as the reverse complement.
CGGCTCCTGTCTCTTTATATTTAGTCTATTATTGTTTGAAGAAGGCCAGGGGGAGGCCAGCAGTGTGCAGAAATGCAGTTCCCCCTTAGATACACACATCCATATTCCCAGCAGCCAGAGGAAAGGGGAACATAATCACCAGCAGCTGAGAGACAATGACATTTTTATAGACCTCCTGGCAAATCGGCCCTGGGAGAGAGCCTGACAACTCCTTGGCTTTCGACCACATTCCTCCACAAGCTCTGAGCAGGGAGCCTGGGGGAGCCCTGAGCTGCTCCCCTCCCCTGGAGCAGCTCTCCAGCAGCAGCTGCTTCATTAGGCTGGGCTGTTCCCCTTCCCTCTGCTGGTGGAGAAAACCAGAGGTAAGAGCAGGGCAGAGCTGGGTGGAGGAGGTGGCCCTGCTGCTGGGGTGAGATGCTCACATGGCTGAAGTTTGGAAAGCCAGGTCAGCCAAAGCAGAATCACAACATTATTTGGGTTGGAAAAGACCTCTAAGATCATTGAGCCCAACCATCAACTTAACACCACCATGACCATCAGGCCATGTCCCCAAGTGCCATGGCCACAGGTGTCTTGAACACCTCCAGGCATGGGGACTCCACCACCTCCCTGGGCAGCCTGCTCCAATCCCTGACCACTCCTGCAGCAAAGACATTTTTCCTCATCTCCAACCTAAACCTCTCCTGGTGCACTTCCTCTAGTCAAGGAATCATAGAATTCTTTTGGTTGCAAAAGATCAATGAGATCATCAAGTCCAGCTGTTGACCTGACACCACCATGCCATTAAACCATGTCCCAAAGTGCCATTTGCTTGTTCCTTGGGAGCAGAGCCCAAACCCCCCCACCTCACTCCAACCTCCTTTCAGGGAGCTGTAGAGAGCAATGAGGTCTCCCCTCAGCCTCCTCTTCTCCAGACTAACCCCCCCCAGCTCCCTCAGCTGCAACTCCCCAGCCCTGTTCTCCAGACCCTTCCCCAGCTTTGCTGCCCTTCTCTGGACACACTCCAGCCCCTCAGTGTCCTTCTTGGAGTAAGTGACCCAAAACTGAACCCAGGATTTGGGGTGCAGCCTCAGTAATGTTGAGTACAGGGGGACAAGCAGCTCTCTAGTCCTGCTGGAGTCCCTTTGGAGCCTTCTCTTCTCCAGGCTGATCAGACCTAGCTCCCACAGCCTGTCCCCATACAGGAAGTACTGATGCCCATGGCTGATGTCTGTCACTGCCATTCACCTGAAGGAACCGATTCTGATCCTGCTTTTCCACTGAGCAGGGTCTGCTACAGGAAGGATCTGGAGGTGCTGGAACAATTCCAGAGAAGGGCCATGAGGATGAGCAGAGGGCTGGAGCTGCTCTGCTGTGAGGACAGACTGAGGGAGTTGGGGTTGTGCAGTCTGGAGAAGAGAAGGCTCCAAGGAGACCTCATTGTGGCCTTCCAGTATCTGAAGGGGGCTCCAAGAAAGCTGGGGAGGGACTTTTGAGGGTGTCAGGGAGTGATAGGAGTGGGGGCAATGGAGCAAAACTAGAAGTAGGTCAATTCAGATTGGATGTGAGGAAGAAGTTGTTCCCCATGAGGGTGGTGAGAGCCTGGCACAGGTTGCCCAGGGAGGTGGTGGAAGCCTCCTGCCTGGAGGTGTTTGCAGCCAGGCTGGATGTGGCTGTGAGCAACCTGCTGCAGTGTGAGGTGTCCCTGGCTATGGCAGGGGGGTTGGAGCTGGCTGAGCCTTGAGGTCCCTTCCAAGCCTGACAGTTCTGTGATTGTAGTGGCCCTGGTGGTGGTGAGCTGGTGGTTTGGCCTGGTGATCTTAGAGGTCTTTCCCAACCCAAACACTTGCATGCTTCTATAAATTATCCTGCTGCAACACACCTTTCCCCAAGCCAGCCTTCAGCTGGCACAGTGATGCTGAAGGCAGGGGGAGCTGACCCCAGAGGGGTGACAGCTGGGTAGTGGGAAAACCACTCAGCCCAGGGGGAGCAGCAGGAGCTGTCTGAGCTGGGAACACTGGGTTCTCCCAGAGCTGTGCTTTGTACTGCAGCAGTGCAATAAAAGCAGGCTGGGATGAAAGGAGCAGAGGCCAGCACAGTGTGGCTCTGCAGAAATGAGCCTCCATCTCCAGAATTTATAGGGGAGAAATTCCTTTCTGTATCTGCATGCTTGCTGAGCAGGATTTTATAGAGTTCTCTAGCAGGGATGTAATTCACTTTGCTTTCTCCCCCTCCCCACCCCCCCTACCCCTGTTCCTTAGGATGCCCTAATCCTTGGGCTGGTGATTGTTCCCTCCAAGTTCTTTTTCAAAGCAGCCAGAGGCTTTCTTTGGGGGCTGTTTTAATAAGGTGCTGTTTGCATTTCATAACTTGCAGTGTTTCATAAGGTAGAAGGCCAAAGCACTTCAGATGTTCACCATTACGAGGAGAGGCTGAGGGAGCTGGGGGTGTTCAGCCTGGAGAAGAGGAGACTTTAGAGGGGACCTCATCACTCTCTACAACTGCCTAAAAGGAAGCTGTAGTCAGGTGGGGGTCAGGCTCTTCTGCCAGGCAACCAGTGACAGGACGAGAGGGCAGGGTATGAAGCTGCACCAGGGGAGGTTTAGGTTGGATATTAGGAAGCACTTCCTCACAGAGAGGCTGATTAGGCAATGGGATGTGCTGCCCAGGGAGGTGGTGGAGTTGCCATCACTGGAGGTCTGTAAGAAAAGCTTGGATGTGGCACTTGGTGGCAGGGTTTAGCTGATGTGGTGGTGTTAGGCCACAGGCTGGACTTGATCTCAGAGGTCTTTTCCAGCCTCAGTCATTCTGTGATTAGCAAGGCCAGGAGCAAAGTGACATTTCCTGGTGAACCCTGTCTGTTTAGCATTCATTTGAGGCTTTGGTGCTCACTGTGGCCACTGTCCTCTTGCCTTTTCTAGCCATGGTGTCCCTCTGGTCATGGTGCCATGTGGACTTGGTGCTTCAAGACCTGGTTTCATTCACAGGATTCATCAGGTTGGAAGGGACCTTCAAAGGTCATCTTGTCCAACCCTCCTGCAGGCAGCAGGGACTCCTCCAACTAGAGCAGGGTGCCCAGGGCCACATCAAGTCTGATCTTGAATGTCTCCAGGGATGGAGCTTCAACCACATCCCTGGACAACCTGTTCCAGTATTTCACCACCCTCATTGTGCACAACTTCCTTCTGATGTCCAACCTAACTCTGCCCTGCTCCAGTTTCAAACCACTGCCTCTTGTCCCTTCCAAACAGTCCCTCCCCAGCCTGCCTGGAGGTCCCCTTCAGCTATTGAAATGCACTCTCATGGCCATGGTGGTGTTAGGCTGCTGGCTGGACTTGAGGATCTTGGAGGTGTTTTCCATCTGGAGTAATTCTCTGATTGTGGTGCAGGAGTGAGAAGGCTGTGTTCTGCCTGGCTGGCTGGGGAATGGCCAGGTTTCCAGCAGGTCTGACTTCCAGCTAAGCTGAAGGATGACATCCCAGTACAGACACTTGAGATAAGTGGAAAGAAAGAACAAGAGAAAGGGAAACCTCATCAGGCCCAGGGGAGCCTCCACTGCCTGGTTTTCTTCAGGAGGCACAAGGCAGGTCATGGTGTTGGTCATGAACACCACCAGCAGGCTAGGGAAGAGCAAACAAAGCCTCAGTTTTCCACTGGCATGATGCTTGGCTGCTAGGAAGGAGCAAGCAAAGCCTCAGTTTTCCACTGGCATGATGCTTGGCTGCTAGGAAGGAGCAAGCAAAGCCTCAGTTTTACATGTGCATGATGCTTGGCTGCTAGGAAGGAGCAAGCAAAGCCTCAGTTTTACATGGGCATGATGCTTGGCTGCTAGGAAGGAGCAAGCAAAGCCTCAGTTTTACATGGGCATGATGCTTGGCTGCTAGGAAGGAGCAAGCAAAGCCTCAGTTTTACATGGGCATGATGCTTGGCTGCTAGGAAGGAGCAAGCAAAGCCTCAGTTTTGCACTGGCATGATGCTTGGCTGCTAGGAAGGAGCAAGCAAAGCCTCAGTTTTACATGGGCATGATGCTTGGCTGCTAGGAAGGAGCAAGCAAAGCCTCAGTTTTACATGGGCATGATGCTTGGCTGCTAGGAAGGAGCAAGCAAAGCCTCAGTTTTACATGGGCATGATGCTTGGCTGCTAGGAAGGAGCAAGCAAAGCCTCAGTTTTACATGGGCATGATGCTTGGCTGCTAGGAAGGAGCAAGCAAAGCCTCAGTTTTACATGGGCATGATGCTTGGCTGCTAGGAAGGAGCAAGCAAAGCCTCAGTTTTGCACTGGCATGATGCTTGGCTGCTAGGAAGGAGCAAGCAAAGCCTCAGTTTTCCACTGGCATGATGCTTGGCTGCTAGGAAGGAGCAAGCAAAGCCTCAGTTTTCCACTGGCATGATGCTTGGCTGCTAGGAAGGAGCAAGCAAAGCCTCAGTTTTCCACTGGCATGATGCTTGGCTGTTAGGAAGGAGCAAGCAAAGCCTCAGTTTTACATGGGCATGATGCTTGGCTGCTAGGAAGGAGCAAGCAAAGCCTCAGTTTTACATGGGCATGATGCTTGGCTGCTAGGAAGGAGCAAGCAAAGCCTCAGTTTCACATGGGCATGATGCTTGGCTGCTCCAGGTTGTCTGCTTTTTACTTGTTGCATCTACAGGGATTGGAGATCTTGGTCTCAGACACTGGAAGTTCAGTGGTTTGGAGGCAAGCTATCTAAGAGATACTGGTAGACACAGGGCTGGGAAGGAGCATTGCCAGGAAGTAACCTCATCTCCAGGAGACCCCTCTGCAGTCATGGCTGAGCTGCCTGATGGAGATGTGTAGTCCTCACCTTTCAGCCCAGTTCTCAGGGCCAGGCTGCCTGCCCAGGCATGGCATGTGGGGACATGTGAGAAGGCAAACCAGAGCCTTCAGTGCCACAGGAGAAGAGCAGGAGTGAGGAAGCTGTATGGAACAGATGTGAGTCACTCTTCTGGGAGGTGCTTAGCATCCTCAGCAGTGCAGGTGGTAAATGATGTCATGTGCAGGCATGATTCAACCCTGGAGAGGAATAAGCTCTTACTAAGGGCATCTCACAACAGAAGGCAGCTCCTGCAGCTATGTGCAGGTCTGATCTGCAAGATGCCAGATGCTTCGTGTAAGCTGCTGAGCTCACTCAGCCCTGGGTCCCAGAGCACCATGTCCACAGGTGCCTTGGAACACCTCCAGGGCTGGGGACTCCACCACCTCCCTGGGCAGCCTCTGCCAATCCCTGACCACTCTTGCAGCAAAGAGATTTTCCCTCATCTCCAACCTCACCCTCTCTTGGCATAATTCCAGGCCATTTCCTCTCCTTCTATCAGCTGAGATTAGGGAGAAGAGACCAAGCCCCACCTCACTGCAGCCTCTTTTCAGGGAGTTGTGGAGACCAATGAGGTCTCCCTTCAGGCTCTTCTCCAGACCAAACAACCCCAGTTCCCTCAGCTGCTCCTCCCCAGCCCTGTTTTCCTGACCCTTCCCCAGCTTTGCTTCCATTCTCTGGACACACAGCAGCCCCTCAATGTCCTTCTTGAAGTGAGGGACCCAAAACTGAACCCAGGATTTGATGTGTGGTCTCACCAGTGCCCAGTACAGGAGGACAATCCCTGCCCTGCTCCTGCTGGCCAGGCATTACTGATCCAGGCCAGGATGCTGGTGGCCTTCTTGGCCACCTGAGCACACTGCTGCCTCATCTTCAGAAGCTGTCAATCAGCAGCCCCAGGTGTCTTTCCACCTGGTGACTTTCAGCCACTCTGCCCCAAGCCTGGAGCATTCCTGGGGTTGGTGTGACCCAAGCACAGGACCCAGCAGTTGGCTGTGTTAAACCTCATCACATCAGCCTCAGCCATTGATCCAGCCTGGCCAAATCACAGAATTGTCAGGCTTGGAAGGGACCTCAAGGCTCAGCCGCTTCCAACCTCCCTGCCATGGCCAGGGACACCTCACACTGCAGCAGGTTGCTCACAGCCACATCCAGCCTGGCTGCAAACACCTCCAGGCAGGAGGCTTCCACCACCTCCCTGGGCAACCTGTGCCAGGCTCTCACCACCCTCCTGGGGAACAACTTCTTCCTAACATCCTCAAATCCCTTTGCAGAGCCTTCCTACCCTCAAGCAGACCAAGACTCCCACCCAGTTTGGTGTCATCTGCACTGTCAGTGCCTCTCTTGCTCCTTCGTCCCTCCTCTCCTGGGCGCACAGCGAGGAGCAGAGCCGCCGGCAACGCGAGGCAGCGAGATCAGTTCCACGAAGAGCAGCTCAAGCGTGGCAGCTCCTGGTGCTTCCCAGGGTGCAAGTGAAGGCATCCTCAGAGGGAGCAGAAGGAATTTGTGATGTCAGCCCCATAAATCTCCTGTCTCTTTTCCACCTCCACTGGAAGGCAGCGAAATCCCTTTCCGATAGCATCTCCAAGTCGCTGGGAGCAATTTTGCAGCTCGTGGTAATTGCAATCTTCTGCTGAATGCCTCTGAGCCCTTAATAACTTTGTAATTAAAGTGCAATTAACAAATTAACTCCTGTGTATCAACTGGAATGCTAATGTCGTCGTTAATGAGGAGATAATTAGCTGGTGTCGCGGGAGGGACTCGCGGGGCGTCTTCCAAGACTCAAACCCCTTTCTTTTGGCTGATGCAGGAGGTTAATGGAGTTGGCTGTGGATGAATGAAGGGAGGGAAGAATGAATGAATTGTCCTTCCATGACGTGTGGTGGAGCAGTTGGAGATAGCCAGGTAAGCAGAGCACAGAGCTTCCTCAGTCAGTCAGTTTCTAGGCAGCCGGCCAGTGCTTCACAAAGGTTTTCTCCAGCACAACTGGAACGCTCATTAAAACACTCTGCTGGGCTTTGAGAAGGGCTTAGCAGGTGATGAAACCACTCAGCACCAGCCAGGCCGGGAGGCACCACCCTCCTGCTTCCAAAAACTCCCTCTGCAGCTCGTCCGTGCTTCACTCCTGCCCCACTGGGTGAGCTGCGACCCCCGGCACGGCCCTGCCTGCCCCAGCTCTGCTGGACACAGCTTCCCTCCCCAGATGCTGTCATGCCTTCTGGCTGTACCTTGGCAGCCTGGCAAAGGTGTCCATCTTTGTTAAGAGGGACTGCAAGAGTCAGTCCCAAATGGAGATGAGGTTTGGGCTGTTCATAGAATCACAGAACTGTCAGGGTTGGAAGGGACCTCAAGGCTCAGCCAGTCCCAACCCCCTGCCATGGGCAGGGACACCTCACACTACAGCAGGTTGCTCACAGCCACATCCAGCCTGGCTGCAAACACCTCCAGGCAGGAGGCTTCTTCCACCACCTCCCTGGGCAACCTGTGCCAGGCTCTCACCACCCTCCTGGGGAACAACTTCTTCCTCACATCCAATCTGCATCTCCCCATTTTTAGTTTTGTTCCATTCCCCCCAGTCCTATCCCTCCCTGACACCCTCAAAAGTCCCTCCCCAACTTTCTTGGAGCCCCCTTCAGATACTGGAAGGCCACAATTAGGTCTCCTTGGAGCCTTCTCTTCTCCAGACTGAACAGCCCCAACTCCCTCAGTCTGTCCTCATAGCAGAGCAGCTCCAGCCCTCTGCTCACACAAGGGTGGGAAGGCAAAGGAAGGACAGAAACATTCCATCAGGGAGGCTGACTCAAAAGCAAGAAATGTTGCCTGCTGTGGTGCTGGGTATGGGGTGAAGGGAACTGCAGGAGAATTGTGGGGCCACAAGGGAGGGGGACACAGGAGAAGTCAGTGGGTAATGTGGTAGGACCTGGAGTGGCCAATACAGTCTCTGAGATTGAGAGAGTTAGTATCATAGTATCAGTCAGGGTTGGAAGGGACCATAAGGATCATCTAGTTCCTACCCCCCTGCCATGGGCAGGGACATCCCACACTAGATCAGGCTGCCCAGAGCCTCATCCAGCCTGGGCTTAAACACTTCCAGGGATGGGGCCTCAACCACCTCTCTGGACAACCCATTCCAGGGCTTCACCACTCTCATGGTGAGAACTGGGGCTTCAGATCACAAGCAGCTCTTCTCTTCTCCAGCAGCTGATCATTTATCACAGAATCATAGAATGGTTTGGGCTGGAAAAGCCCTTCAAGCTCACCCAGTCCAACATCACCCCAACACCACCATGGTCATCAAACCCTGTCCCCAGGTGCCATGGCCACACACTTCTTGAACACCTCCAGGGCTGGGGACTCCACCACCTCCCTGGGCAGCCTCTTCCAATCCCTGACCACTCCTGCAGCAAAGAAATTGTTCTTCATCTTCAACCTAACCCTTCCCTGGTGCATCTTGAGGCCATTTCCACTTGTCCTATCACCTGATACCATGGAGAAGAGACCAACCCCTACCTGTCACCATCTGTTTGCTGTTAGCTGTTGAATATTGAGGGTTTGAAGGTTGGCCTCATCAGGTCTAAACATGTTCTTTATGCCTCTGGGTGAAGATGGAGCTCCAGACTGCAGGGTGTGGGTGGTTCATCACCATCAGATGGTTCTAGAAGCACTGACAAAGGGAAGTGAGGCCCTCTATGTGGCTTTCTGGCATTTTCCATTTCTTGTTGGGTTCATTGCCATTCAGACAGGCCCTCATCTTCCCCACTGCTCCCCAGCCCTCTCACAGCACCACCACTAGCTGCAAAGTGCTCTGCAGAAGGGCTGACTTGATGAAAAAGTGCTGCCAAGTTCTCTCTGGTTTGGGACTTGAGGGAGTCACCAGTGAAATAATGAGGTCTCAGTGATGTAGACTCCCCTGGGGTGCTGCAGGGAGCCTGCTGATTTGCCACCCCCCACCCCCACCCCGTGCTCGTGGGGGCTGTGGATGCAGAGATGGAATGAGTGTGCTCTGAAGTGGGGCACACCAAGCTGCCCTCCCTGCAGTTCAGCTGTCCCAGTCCAGCTCTGCAGCCTGGATGTGGACAGGCTGGGAAGGGGGAGAGCTCATTCTTGAGGAATTTGCTCTTGTTACTTGGCTTTCACTTCTCCTTTGCTCAATTTCATCTCATTACCCACAGCTACACCCTGCTGGGCCATGTGGCAGAGCTCAAGCAGGTATCTAAAAGGCTACAGAGTGAGCCAATTGCTGAGGCTGAAACCCAACCCATCCCACCCCACCCCACCCCATGACATCATTCATCTTCAGTGTGCTGAAATCTCTCAAGATACAGCAGGGCTGCAAAGGGCCAGGCCAGTGGCACAGGTATTTCCTTCTCCCTTGTGGTCATAGGATCACAGAACTGTTTGGAAAAGAGCTTCAGCATCATCCAGTCCAACCATCAAGCCAACACCACCATGCCCACTAAGTCACTTTCCCAAGTGCCCTGTCCACAGGGCTCTTGAACACCTCCAGGGGTGGTTGACTCTACCACCTCTTTGGACAGGTTTACAGAATCAATAAGGTTGGAAGAGACCTCAAAGATCATGGAGTCCAACCTGTCACCCAACACCTCATGACTAACTAAACCATGGCACCAAGTGCCACATCCAATCCCCTCTTGAACACCTCCAGGGATGGGGACTCCACCACCTCCCTGGGCAGAACATCCCAATGGCCAATCTCTCTTGCTGGGAAGAACTTTCTCCTCACCTCCAGCCTCAACCTCCCCTGGCACAGCCTGAGACTGTGTCCTTTTGTTCTGGTGCTGCTTGCCTGGGAGAAGAGACCAACCCCCACCTGGCTACAACCTCCCTTCAGGGAGTTGGAGAGAGCAATGAGGTCTCCCCTGAGCCTCCTCTTCTCCAGGCTAAGCAACCCCAGCTCCCTCAGCCTCTCCTCACAGGGCTGTGCTCCAGACCCCTCCCCAGCCTCATTGCCCTTCTCTGGGCACCTTCAAGTCTCTCAATGTCCTTCTGGAACTGAGGAGCCCAGAACTGGACACAGGACTCAAGGTGTGGCCTGACCAGTGCTGAGCACAGGGCAGAATGACCTCCCTGCTCCTGGTGGCTTGTGGTAGAGGGTCTTGAAAGTTCCTCAACAGGAGAGGATGTGGGGCTGCTGGCTTACAAAGGCTGAAGATGAGCCAGCAGTGTGCCAGGTGGCCAAGAAGACCAACAGCTTCCTCCCTGGATCACCAGTAGTGTGTCCAGCAGGAGTAGAGCAGGCATTGTCCCTCTCTCCTGGGCACTGGTGAGGCCACACCTCCAATACTTGGTTCAGTGTTTGGGCTCTGACTCCAAGAAGGACATTGAGGAGCTGGAGTGAGTCTAGAGAAGGGCAATGAAGCTGAGGAAGGGCCTGGAGAACAGGGCTGGTGAGTAGCAGCTGAGGGAACTGGGGGTGTTTAGCCTGGGGAAGAGGAGGCTGAGGGCAGACCTCATTGCTCTACACAATTCCCTGAGAGGAGGTGGGGGTTGGTCTCTTCTCCCTAGTCTCAGGTGATAGAGGAGAATAAATGGAGAGTTAGGTTGGAGATCAGGGACAATTTCTTAGCTGCAAGAGTGGTCAGGGATTGGCAGAGGCTGCCCAGGGAGGTGGTGGAGTCCCCAGCCCTGGAGGTGTTCCAAGGCACCTGTGGACATGGTGCTCTGGGACCCAGGGCTGAGTGAGCTCAGCAGCTGGCCATGTCACATGGGGCCATGGTTTAGTGGGCATGGTGGCGTTGGGGTGCTGGTTGGACTGGGTGATCTTGGAGGTCTTTTCCAGCCCAAACCATTGTATGATTCTGTGATAAATGATCAGCTGCTGGAGAAGTGAGGAGCTGCTTGTGATCTGAAGGCCCAGCTCAATCTCAGGGGCTTGACATTAATGATGTGCCCTGTGCTCTCCTGCCCAGCACTGCTTTCCTCTCTTAGCTCAGCCATAATATCCTGCAGATAAACATTCCCCCCCCCCGTCCCCTTCCCCCATGCTCCTCAGATCTACAAAGAGAGGAGAGGTAGCTTTGGACTCTGTATTTATAGACAGATTTGGAGCCATAAATTGGACCTTGCTGCTGCCTGCATTCCCTCAAGGACCAATAAAGCCTCCACACGTCAGCTGAGTCGTATTTTACTGGGGTTTGCTTTCATGACTTCAAGAGTGTTTGCTCTGTCCCTCCAGCAGCATTCCATGAATAACCTGCTCCTGCAATTAATCCCAAATTACTCAGGCAGGGGGACTCCCTTTTCCTTTGCAACCAGAACAAGCTTTAAAAAGTTATTGCTTACCTCCCCCCCTGTTTTCCTTAAAGGCTTCTTTAATCAGGCCAAATGGGGCTGAAAAGCATTGGAGCTCTCTGGGCTTCTTTCATGCTCAGTCTGCTTAAAATCAGGGGACAGAGTGGCTGGAGAGCAGCCAGGCAGAAAGGGACCCCGGGGTAGTGGTTGACAGCAGCTGAACAGGAGCCAGCAGTGTGCCCAGGGGGCCAAGAAGGCCAAGGGCATCCTGGCCTGCATCAGGAACAGTGTGGCCAACAGGAGCAGGGAAGTCCTTGTGCCCTGTGCTCAGCACTGGTCAGGCCACACCTTGAGTCCTGTGTCCAGTTCTGGGCTCCTCAGGTTAGGAAGGGCATTGAGAGACTTGAAGGTGTCCAGAGAAGGGCAACAAAGCTGGGGAGGGGTCTGGAGCACAGCCCTGTGAGGAGAGGCTGAGGGAGCTGGGGTTGCTTAGCCTGGAGAAGAGGAGACTCAGGGGAGACCTTCTTGCTCTCTCCAACTCCCTGAAGGGAGGTTGTAGCCAGGTGTGAGCTGCCCCATGGCTGGAAGCATTGCAGGTCAGGTTGGTTGGGGCTGTGAGCATCCTGCTCTGGTTGCAGATGCCCCTGCTGGCTGCAGGAAGGTTGGATTGGATGAGCTTTGAAAGCTCTTTCCAACCCAAACCCATCTGTACATCCTAGGCAAAAAGAGTTAAAGGCAAAAAGAGTTGATGTAGCAACACAAAGCTGATGGACTAATAACATCAAAACATTTCACATTGAAACTGCTGCATAAAGGTTCTTTACTCATGGCATGCTGGAGAAGGGTGTGGGGAGTGATAGTGAAACAGTTGGATTTGAAGAGCTCTTATCCAAGTTTCTAGGCAGCTGTCCCATGAGCTGTGTGGTGGAGGCTGCCTTTCCTCACCTGAAGGGAGGTTGTAGCCAGGAGGGGGTTGATGTCTTCTCCCAGGCAACCAGCACCAGAACAAGAGGACACAGTCTCAAGCTGTGCCAGGGGAGGTTTAGGCTGGAGGTGAGGAGAAAGTTCTTCCCAGAGAGAGTTGTTAGCCATTGGAATGTGCTGCCCAGGGAGGTGGTGGAGTCCCCAGCCCTGGAGGTGTTCAAGAGGGGATTGGATGTGGCACTTGGTGCCATGGTTTAGTTGTCAGGAGGTGTTGGGTGCCAGGTTGGACTCGATGATCTTTGAGGTCTCTTCCAACCTTGGTGATTCTGTGATTCTGTGTGATTCTGTGAATGGAGGGATGAGGCTACACAGCATCCCCAGGGAGGTGGTGGAAGCCTGGACAATGAGGCTGGGGAGGGGTCTGGAGCACAGCCCTCTGAGGAGAGGATGAGGCAGCTGGGGTTGCTTAGCCTGGAGAAGAGGAGGCTCAGGGGAGACCTTCTTGCTGTCTACAACTCCCTGAAGGGAGGTTGTAACCAGGTGGGGGTTGGTCTCTTCTCCCAGGCAGGCACTCAGCACCAGAACAAGAGGACACAGTCTCAAGCTGTGCCAGGGGAGGTTTAGGCTGGAGGTGAGGAGAAAGTTCTTCCCAGCAAGAGAGATTGGGCACTGGGATGTGCTGCCCAGGGAGGTGGTGGAGTCCCTGTCCCTGGAGGTGTTCACAAAAGGCTTGGGTGTGGCACTTGGAGCCATGGTTTAGTTGTCAGGAGGTGTTAGGTATTAGGTGATAGGCTGGCCTTGATGATCTCTGAGGTCTTTCCCAGCCTGGGTGTTTCTATGAGTGTGCTGAGCCCCGATGCAGGGGGGTGCCTGTGCTGGGCAGCTGGCAGTGCTCTGTCTGCACAGGGGCAGTGTGTGCCTGCCGCCCACCCTGCTCTCTGCACTCCCTGGCTCTGCCTCTGCTCTGCGCTGCCGCCGCGCAGCCGGAGGCTGCTGTGGGAAGTGCGTGGGGCTCAGCTCCTCCGTGGGCTCCTCTGTTTAGTCTGGGCTAAGAGACTCGGTGGCGCGGTGACTTCATGGCCTGGTGATGGATTTAGTGGAGCTGGGATGTGGCAGACAGGGCTGTTTGTGCACGGGGGCTGAGGCAGGCAGTGTACAGCAGGCACGGCCCCCCAGCCCTCTGCCAGCTGCTCCTTTACCTTGACTGCTCTGCCGAGACATCAAATGGCTTTTCTGGGGGGGGCAGGGGGTGGGAGTGGGGGCAGGGGGAGTCAGAGCCATAGAATCATAGAAGTGTTTGAGTTGGAAGACCTGCAAGATCATCAAATCCCAGTGTTCAGCCAGCACTGCCAGGTCACCACTAAACCATGGCCCTCAGCATCATGTTTATAGGGCTTTGAAATCCCTCCAGGGATGGGGACTCCACCACTGCCCCAGGCAGCCTATTCTAGCGTTTGACAGCCCTTTGGGGGAAGAAATTGCTCCTCATGTCCAAGCTAAACATTGCCTGGGGCAGCTTGAGGCCATTTCCTCTTGTCCAGTCACTAGTTCCTTGGGAGAAGAGACCAACCCCCCCCCTCACTGAGAGGCAGGGACACCTCTCAGCTAGACTTGGTTGCCCAAGGGTTCAACCCAAGAGAGGGGTTGGTCTCTTCTCCCAGGCAACCAGCAGCAGAACAAGAGGACACAGTCTCAAGCTGTGCCAGGGGAAGTTTAGGCTGGAGGTGAGGAGAAAGTTCTTCCCAGAGAGAGTCATTAGCCATTGGGATGTGCTGCCCAGGGAGGTGGTGGAGTCCCCATCCCTGGAGGTGTTCAAGAGGGGATTGGATGTGGCACTGGGAGCCATGGTTTAGTTAGTCATGAGGTGTTGGGTGATAGGCTGGACTTGATGATCTTTGAGGTCTTTTCCAACCTCTATGATTCTATGATCAGCCTGGCCTTGAACACCTTCAGGGTGGAGGCACCCACAACCACTCTGGGCAACCTATTGCTGCGTCTCACCACTCTTGTATTGAAGAACTTGGAGAGAAGAGATGATGTCCCTTATAACCAGGGTCTAAAAACCTGCAGTGACCTGTGGGATAAAGTGTACAGTGTAGAGTGTTTGCCTCTCTGGAGAGGTTAGGTGTTGAAACAGACTGCCCAGGGAGGTAGTGGAGTCACCATGCCTGGAGGTATTCAAGAAACATGTGGCCATGGCACTTTGGGACATGGTTTAGTGGCCTTGGAGGTGTTGGATTGATGGTTGGACTCAATGACCTTGGAGGTCTTTTCCAACCAAAACAATTCTGTGATTCTGTGTACCACCACCACCACACTGCCACCAATTCATTCACCAGAGAAGGGCAAGGAGGCTGGGGAGGGGTCTGGAGCACAGCCCTGTGAGGAGAGGCTGAGGGAGCTGGGGTTGCTTAGCCTGGAGAAGAGGAGGCTCAGGGGAGACCTTCTTGCTCTCTCCAACTCCCTGAAGGGAGGTTGTATCCAGGTGGGGGTTGGTCTCTTCTCCCAGGCAAGCAGCACCAGAACAAGAGGACACAATCTCAAGCTGTGCCAGGGGAGGTTTAGGCTGGAGGTGAGGAGAAAGTTCTTCCCAGCAAGAGAGATTGGCCATTGGGATGTGCTGCCCAGGGAGGTGGTGGAGTGCCCATCCCTGGAGGTGTTCAAGAGGGGATTGGATGTGGCATTTGGAGCCATGGTTTAGTAGCCATGAGGTGTTGGGTGACAGGTTGGACTTTCTCCTCACCTCAGAAGGAGTAATTGGCCCTTGAGATGTGCTGCCGAGGGAGGTGGTGGAGTCACCATCCCTGGAGGTGTTTAGGAAGAGCCTGGATGAGGCCCTTGGTGCCATGGTTCAGTTGATCAGATGGTGTTGGGTGACAGGTTGGACCTGATGATCTCTGAGGTCTTTTCCAACCTGGTTACTTCAATTCCATTCTATTTAATGGCAGCATTGTTGGCTGCTGCACACATCAAGGGAATGAATTTATAGCTTGACAAGAATAACACTCAGCATCTGCTGCTCTTCCTGAGCTACCTCCAGACTGCCCAATGAGCATTTAGAGGGATCAGTATTTATTCTTGCCTCGAAGGAAAATGGATTGTTCTGTTTCCAAAAGTGACTTGGCAGTGTAAACATCTCCCCTCTCAAAGGTATTGGACTCTCTTTGTCTTTCTTTCCGTACCCAGTCCCTTCTCTGCTGAGCTTCAGGTTTAGCACATCATGTTCTGCAGCCCCTCTGTTCTGAGCAGCCTTTGTTGCTCCCTGTTCTTCCCCCAGGCAATCCCCTGCTCTGTTTCCAGGGCATCTCCTGTACATCACACCCTCACACTGCTTCCTGCTTGCAGATGAGCTCTACAGAAGGACCTTCTAAAGCACCACAGTTACTCTGTCATCCAAACCTCCCCTTTTGCTACCCTGGAGCTGTTACATCTCCCACAAATAACAGAACCAAACCCACCACCAGAACCCAACCTGACAGAATCAAGAGTAACTAGAAAGGAGAAGTCTGGAGTGAATATATAAGAAGAAAAGAGAATCAGCATGGGAGATAAATGTATCAAACCAGACATGCCTCCTTGTTCTCTCTCTGGAAGTGGTAGCAGAAGAGGAAAAAAGGCTGATGTAGCAACTTCCTGGCAGGGTGAGCTGCAATCTATAGTCTCAGTCTCCCTCTTCGTTGGCTTGAAGGTGAAGACAGAATCATAGAATGGTCCAGGCTGGAAGGGACCTCCAAAGCTCATCCAGCCTGACTTCCCTGCAGTCAGCAGGGACATCCTTGACTAGACCAGGCTGCCCAGGGCCTTGTCCAGCCTTACCTTGAATCACAGAATTGTCAGGGTTGGAAGGGACCTCAAGGCTCAGCCAGTTCCAACCCCCCTGCCATGGGCAGGGACACCTCACACTGCAGCAGGTTGCTCACAGCCACATCCAGCCTGGCTGCAAACACCTCCAGGCAGGAGGCTTCCACCACCTCCCTGGGCAACCTGTGCCAGGCTCTCACCACCCTCACTGGAATGAATTTCTTCCTAATCTCCAGCCTCAATCTCCCTTCCTCAAGCTTCAGTCCATTGTCCCTCATCCTGTCATTCCCAGCCCTGGTCAAAAGTCCCTCCCCAGCTCTCCTGCAGCCCCTTCAGGTACTGGAAGGCTGCTCTAAGGTCTCCCTGGAGCCTTCTCTTCTCCAGGCTGAACGGCCCCAACTCTCTCAGCCTGTCCCCACAGGGGAGGTTCTCCAGCCCTCTGATCATCTTAGTGGCCTCTTTTGGACCAACTCCAGCAGCTTGATGTCCGTCTTGTGTTGGGAGCACCCCAATGGACCCAGTACCCCAGTGGGGTACCTGAGTGCAGATGGCCCTTGTAGGCTGTCTCCTTGCCTCAGACATGGTTCTCAAGCCCAGCCCTTTGTCCTCCAGCAAAAGCAGCACCCAGACCCACCAGTTCCACCACCCCAGCAGGCTCCTACCACATCCCTCCTCAAGCTGCCAGCTCCTCACCTCCTTTTTCCCTCCCTCCTCCTCCAGCTCCAGTTCTCACATCCTGACTCCATCAGTTTAAATCGCATCTAGGTGTAAATGGATTTCATTCCAGCCCCTGCTCCCACCTCTGCCTTGCCTTTAAATTGTATCTGCTCCTGAATCAATCTTCTCCCAGCCCTCAGCTGCTGTGCTCTTCATTCTTCCACTTTGGCTGCAACTGTTCTTAAAGGGCTGGGCTCAGAGAGATGTTTGGGTTTTCTCTCTCTCAACCTTTGCTGCCTTCTTGTTTCACTGAAATCACCTCCAATATTAAGCAGGGGACATCTTCCCCGCTCCCTTCCCAGCCCTCCCAGGCTCCCTGTTTAACCAGTTAATATTTCCCCCTTGCAGCTCAGCTGGTTTTAACCCAATTGGATTTCCCACACCCCCCCTCCTCCATTTCCATAATGTTGTCAATGATTCTTTATTTGGGGGGAGGGCCTCCTGTGATCCTCATTCTCCTTCCTCCTTGTTTCAGTCCATGGTGGCAGAGGTAAGCAATGATTTCAGGCTCACAAGGTAGGAGGGCAGACCTTGCCTGTCCCAGCAGAGCTGAATGCAGAGCAGAACTGCTCTGGGGCTGAGAGGAGAAAGAAAGAAGCACAGAACACAGAGTGGGTTGGGTTGGAAGGAACCTTTAAAGATCATCCAGTTCCAACCCCCTGCCATGGGCAGAGACACCTCCCACCAGCCCAGCTTGCTCAAGGTCTCATCCAACCTGGCCTTGAACACCTCCAGGGAGGAGGCAGCCACAGCCTCCCTGGGCAGCCTGGGAGCAACAGTGTGAGCAGCAGGACCAGGAGAGTGTTTGTCCTCCTGTAATGAATGCTGGTGAGGCTGCACTTCAAATACTGGGTTCACTCCAAGAAGGACATTGAGGGGCTGCAGCATGTCCAAAGAAGGACAGCAAATCTGGTGAAGGGTCTGGAGAACAGGGCTGGTGAGGAGCAGGTGAGGGAGCTGGGGTTGCTTAGCCTGGAGAAGAGGAGGCTCAGGGGAGACCTTCTTGCTCTCTCCAACTCCCTGAAGGGAGGTTGTAGCCAGGTGGGGGTTGGTCTCTTGTCCCAGGCACCCAGCACCAGAAGAAGAGGACTCAGTCTCAAGCTGTGCCAGGGGAGGTTTAGGCTGCATGATAGGAAGAAGTTCTTCCCAGCAAGAGAGATTGGCCATTAGAATGTGCTGCCCAGGGAGGTGGTGGAGTCCCCATCACTGGAGGTGCTTAGGAAGAGCCTGGCTGAGGCACTTGGTGCCATGATTTGGTTGATTAGATGGTGTTGGGTGATAGGTTGGGCTTGATGATCTCAAAGGGCTTTTCCAACCTGGTCTGATCTGGTCTATTCTATTCTATTCTATTCTATTCTATTCTATTCTATTCTATTCTATTCTATTCTATTCTATTCTATTCTGTTCTGTTCTGTTCTGTTCTGTTCTGTTCTGCTCTGCTCTGTTCTGCTCTGTTCTGCTCTGTTCTGTTCTGTTCTCTAGTGGGCCAGAGCATTTCAGCTCCACTATCACCTACAAAGCTTGGACCAGATGATCTTTGGGGTCCCTTCCAACCTGGCACTCTGTGATTCTCAGGTGTGAGGCACTCACAATGAAGGCCAGCAGAGGCTCAGGTCTTTATTAGGCATCAGACACTTGCCAAGGAAACTCGTCCTTGGGGACACAAGTCATGTTTAAGTGGTTCCTTCACCTGGGGAGCTGTTCCTCTGTCTCACACACGTAATTACATTTGCTGTGACAGGGAAAAATGTCTCTGGGATGAATGATTGCGTTGCAGCCACGCTCAGGGCTGCTGTTACCCTGAACCCAGCTCATTCCCCAGTCAATCTCCACCCTCCCCCGGCTGGGAACTGCTTCACAAACTGCATTTCAAGGGCAGCCCTGGACCTTGGAGAAAAGGATTTGCCCAGAAATTTGAAGTAGTGCTGGGCACTTTGCAGCTTGGAGAGGGATCATCTGGCTTGGTGCTTTGACAAGATGTCTTGTAGCTGTGCCTTGGTTTCTCCACGCTGATTTAGTGGAGCTGGGATGTGGCAGAGAGGGCTGTTTGTGCACGGGGGCTGAGGCGGGCAGTGTACAGCAGGCACAGCCCCCCAGCCCTCTGCCAGCTGCTCCTTTACCTTGACTGCTCTGCCGAGACATCAAATGGCTTTTCTGGGGGGGCAGGGGGTGGGAGTGGGGGCAGGGGGAGTCAGAGCCATAGAATCATAGAATTGTTTGAGTTGGAAGACCTGCAAGATCATCAAATCCCAGTGTTCAGCCAGCACTGCCAGGTCACCACTAAACCATGGCCCTCAGCACCACGTTGACAGGGCTTTGAAATCCCTCCAGGGATGGGGACTCCACCACTGCCCCAGGCAGCCTATTCTAGTGTTGGACTACCCTTTGGTGGAAGAAATTGCTCCTCATGTCCAAGCTAAACTTTGCCTGGGGCAGCTTGAGGCCATTTCCTCTTGTCACAGTGTCACAGTATCACTAAGGTTGGAAGAGACCTCGAGGATCATTGAGTCCAACCTATCAACACAGACCCCATGACTAGACCATGGCACCAAGTGCCACGTCCAATCCCCTCTTGAACACCTCCAGGGATGGGGACTCCACCACCTCGCTGGGCAGCACATCCCAATGACGAATGACTCCCTCAGAGAAGAACTTTCTCCTCACCTCAAGTCCAACCCTCCCCTGGCACAGCTTGAGACTGTGTCCTCTTGTTCTGGTGCTGCTTGCCTGGGAGAAGAGACCAACCCCCTCCTGGCTACAATCACCCCTCAGGTAGTTGTAGAGGGCAATGAGGTCTCCCCTGAGCCTCCTCTTCTCCAGGCTAAACAATCCCAGCTCCCTCAGCCTCTCCTCATAGGGCTTGGTCACTAGGGCATAGGTCCAGTCACTAGTTCCTTGGGAGAAGAGACCAACCCCCCCTCACTGAGGGGCAGAGACACCTCTCAGCTAGACTTGGTTACCCAAGTGTTCAACCCAAGGGAGGGGTTGCAGCCCCGCTCAGGGCTGCTGTTACCCTGAACCCAGCTCATTCCCCAGTCAATCTCCACCCCCCCTGGCTGGGAACTGCTTCACAAACTGCATTTCAAGGGCAGCCCTGGACCTTGGAGAAAAGGATTTGCCCAGAAATCTGAAGAAGTGCTGGGCATTTTGCAGCTTGGAGAGGGATCATCTGGCTTGGTGCTTTGACAAGCTGTCTTGTAGCTGTGCCTTGGTTTCTCCACGCTGATGATGTGTGGCAAAGCAGCTCAGCTCAGCTCTGCAGCACCTTGTGACAGCCAGGAGTGCAGCAGGCTTTCCAAACCCTGCACTGCAAGAGGGGAGCTAGGCTTCAGGATTAACGGTGCTGCTGCATGACAGAGCCAGCAGTGTTCAGGCACTGCCCTCAAAGCTTGCAGCTCAGATCTAGGCCCCTGCTGACACCTCAAAGGGCAGGCTGGGTGCTTTGTTGGGGGGTTTTGAGGGTGCCACAGCTGTACAGCCAGCCCCTGCTCCTCTGCAGAGCGTGATCAAAGCTCTCAGCAGCCCCAGGGTGATGGGGAGTGCTGGAGTTATTCCTGTCTTGGTGATGGATGGATGTGCTGCTTGCTGTCTGGACAAACCCCCTCCAATCACCATTTCCCCCTTCTCCTGGATGCTGCTTGTCTTTTTTTCCCCAGCATTAGAGGTGATCAGATAGAGAATGTGAATGCAGGGAGAGCTGATGAATGGGATGTGGAACTGAAGGGTCATCAGACCTTGACCTCCTGACAGAGCAGCAACTCATTTTTCCCACTTTCTTGAGTTTCTGCTGGGACAAATGGGGAATCACAGAATGGTCCAGGCCAGAAGGAACCTCCACAGGTCATCCAGTCCAACCTCCCCACTGTCAGCAGGGACATCCCCCACTAGATCAGGTTGCCCAGAGCCCTGTTGAGCCTCACCTTGAGTATCTCCAGGGAAGGGACCTCAACCACCTCCCTGGGCAACCTGTGCCAGTGTTCCACCATCCTCACAGTGCAGAACTTGTTCCTAACATCCAATCAAATCTGCTCTGCTCTGGTTCAAAGCCATTGCCCCTGGTCCTTTCCCTGCAGGATTCCCTTGGTGCAGTGAGATCTGACTGTTGGGATAAGTGATGGTGGAGGGGTGCTATGGTTCTATCCAGCATGCTTCTTACATCTCACCCAAACCAACCTGGGTTCCCTTTCCTCAGTGGCCTCCAGGACAAGGGATAGTGTGAACAAACTTGAACATAAGTCCCACCTAAAGATGAGGAGGCACTTCTTGAATTTAAGGGTGATGGAGCCCTGGAGAAGGCTGCACAGGTAGGTTGTGGAGTCACAACCCCTCTGGGCAGCCTGTTCCAGTGCTCTGGGAGCCTCACAGGGAAGAAGTTCCTCCTCATGTTGAGGTGGAACCTCCTGTGCTGGAGTTTCTATCCATTGCCCCTTGTCCTATCCCAGGGTGCAGCTGAGCAGAGCCTGGCCCCTGCCTCCTGACCCCCAGCCCTCAGATATTTCTAAACATTGATTAAATCTCCTGTCCAGACTAACCAGCCCCAGGACTCTCAGCCTTTCCTCACCAGGCAGTGCTCCAGTATTTCTCTGCATGATAGCTGCTCTGCTCCCACAGTGCTGGATGATCTTTTCCCAGTTAGGGGCCTGAAAGCTCTCAAAAAGGAAAGTGGTGACTCCTATGTGGAGATGAAACCTTCCCAGATACCAGTACTTAAATCCTCCATGTCCTCATGCCTGTTTGGATCACTGGGTAAGAGTTGGCCTTGCTATAGCTTGGAGTGGGGTCAAGCTTAGGGCGTCACAGGATCACAGGATGTTAGGGGCTGGAAGGGACCTCCAGAGATCTTCAAGTCCAAGCCCCTGCCAGAGCAGGAGCATAGAATCCAGCACAGGTCACACAGGAACATATCCAGACAGGGCTGGAAAGGCTCCAGAGAAGGAGACTCCACAACCTCTCTGGGCAGCCTGCTCCAGGGCTCTGGGAGCCTCACAGGGAAGAAGTTCCTCCTCATGTTGAGGTGGAACCTCCTGTCCTGGAGTTTCTATCCATTGCGCCTTGTCCTATCCCAGGGTGCAGCTGAGCAGAGCCTGGCCCCTGCCTCCTGATCCCCAGCCCTCAGATATTTATAGATATTAATTAAACCCTGCTCATTGTCTTCCTCTCCAGACTAAACAGCCCCAGGGCTCTCAGCCTCTCCTCCCCAGGCAGTGCTGCAGTCCCTTCAGCATCCTTGCAGCCCTCTCTTGGACTCTCTCCAGCAGATCCCTGTCCCTCCTGAACTGGGCAGCCCAGCACTGGATGCAATATTCCAGGTGAGGTCTCAGCAGGGCAGAGGAGAGGGGGAGGAGACCCTCCCTGGCTCTGCTGGCCACACTCTTAATGCCCCCCAGGACCCCATTGGCCTTCTTGGCCCCCAGGGCACATTGCTGTCCCAGGCAGAACTTGCTGCCCACCAGCACTCCCAGGTCCTTCTCCCCAGGGCTGCTCTCCAGCAGATCACCTCCCAGCCTCTACTGCTGCAGTTTGTTCTTCCTTCCCAGATGAAGGACTCTGCACTGTTCTCTGCAGTAATCCTTCCAAAGCAAGACCCTTTTAGAGGTACAGCATGGAGAAAAGGATTGCAGGTAGCAAATGATATCATGGGCACCAGGCAGGCAGGGAAATGAGAGAGTTTAGGCGGAGGGAGGCTGCCTGAGAATGTGGTTCTGATTTATAATCAGGCTTCCTAGAGAACAAATAGAAGCTAAATGGGGAGTGCTGGAAATCAGGAAGGGGAGAATCCAAGCTGGATAATCAGCTTTCACACTCCCTCTCCACCACCCTCAGAGCCAAGCTTGTCCTAACGCTCTTCAATGACTTCAGGGCTGAACAACATTGTCCCACTGCTGCTTTTTCATACAAATAATTACCTATGACCCATCCAGAGCTGCAGGGATCCAGGGACACCAGAGCCTTCTGCAAATATTGATGAATGAAGGGCAATTGTTCCCTGATCTCTGAGCAGTGGGTAGCCATCCCACCAATTCCATGGTCCTTTTGAGTCCCCTCCCCTCCACCCCGGTGTTAACTGTTAGGGTTGGGCTGGGGATGGCTTTTTCCACACATACACCCGAGGATGTCCAGGAGTTTGGGAAAGGGCTGCAAATGGGCTCCTGCCATCCAGATCCTGAGAAATGCAAAATAAGTCATCAAAAGGGACTTTTGAAACCCCTTTCTCTCTCCTCTCCTCTCCTCTCCTCTCCTCTCCTCTCCTCTCCTCTCCTCTCCTCTCCTCTCCTCTCCTCTCCTCTCCTCTCCTCTCCTCTCCTCTCCTCTCCTCTCCTCTCCTCTCCTCTCCTCTCCTCTCCTCTCCTCTCCTCTCCTCTCCTCTCCTCTCCTCTCCTCTCCTCTCCTCTCCTCTCCTCTCCTCTCCTCTCCTCTCCTCTCCTCTCCTCTCCTCTCCTCTCCTCTCCTCTCCTCTCCTCTCCTCTCCTCTCCTCTCCTCTCCTCTCCTCTCCTCTCCTCTCCTCTCCTCTCCTCTCCTCTCCTCTCCTCTCCTCTCCTCTCCTCTCCTCTCCTCTCCCCTCCCCCTCTCCTCTCCCCTCCCCTTCTCCTCTCCTCTCCCCTTCTCCTCTCCTCTCCCCTTCTCCTCTCCTCTCCCCTTCTCCTCTCCTCTCCCCTTCTCCTCTCCTCTCCCCTTCTCCTCTCCTCTCCCCTTCTCCTCTCCTCTCCTCTCCTCTCCTCTCCTCTCCTCTCCTCTCCTCTCCTCTCCTCTCCTCTCCTCTCCTCTCCTCTCCTCTCCTCTCCTCTCCTCTCCTCTCCTCTCCCCTTCTCCTCTCCTCTCCTCTCCTCTCCTCTCCTCTCCTCTCCTCTCCTCTCCTCTCCTCTCCTCTCCTCTCCTCTCCTCTCCTCTCCTCTCCTCTCCTCTCCTCTCCTCTCCTCTCCTCTCCTCTCCTCTCCTCTCCTCTCCTCTCCTCTCCTCTCCTCTCCTCTCCTCTCCTCTCCTCTCCTCTCCTCTCCTCTCCTCTCCTCTCCCTTCCTGTTTGCTGTAGAAATACCTGAGATATCTGAGACTAAGTTGTGTTGATTGAAGCAGCCTGAACTGGAAAATGTCCTAACCATTGCAGGCTTGCTGCAGCTGGCCCAGTTTGGCAATAATCTGCACTCCTGATGAATGAGCATTTTGGGAAGGGGGGGGGGGGGGAGTGGGGAACGGTGCAACTCAGGTCATCCGAAAGTGTTTGCTCAGCTCCAGTTTGCTCTACCAAGCCTTGCAGAATGGGGACAGCAATATGGATGAGGGGCAATGGCTTGAAACTGCAGCAGGGCAGATTTAGGCTGGACTTCAGAATAGAATAGGATTACCCAGGTTGGAAGAGACCCTTGAGATCATTGAGTCCAACCTATCACCCAGCACCATCTGATCAACTAAACCATGGCACCAAGTGCCTCATCCAGGCTCTTTCTAAACACCTCCAGGGATGGTGACTCCACCACCTCCCTGGGCAGCACATCCCAAGGGCCAATCTCTCTTCCTATGAAGAACTTCTTCCTAACATCCAGCCTGAACCTCCACTGGTGCAGCTTGAGACTGTGTCCTCTTGTTCTGGTGCTGGCTGCCTGGCAGAAGAGACCAACCCCCACCTGGCTACAATCTCCCTTCAGGTAGTTGTAGAGACCAAGAAGGTCTCCCCTGAACCTCCTCTTCTCCAGGCTAAGCAACCCCAGCTCCCTCAGCCTCTCCTCACAGGGCTGTGCTCCAGACCCCTCCCCAGATTTGTTGCCCTTCTCTGGACACATTTAGGAGGAAGCTCTGCACAATGAGGGTGGTGGAACACTGGAACAAGTTGCCCATGGATGTAGTTGAGGCCCCATCCCTGGAGACATTTGAGGACAGACTTTATGAGGGCATCCTCATCTAGTTGGAGGTGTCCCTGCTGACTGCATGGGGGTTGGACAGGATGACCTTTGAGGGTCCCTTCCAACACACTGCAATCTGTGATTGTGTGTGGTGAAGTGACAGATGCCCCAGCTCCTCCTGCCCTGAAAACCAAGCAGAGCAACAACCCCAGGCTGTATTCTCTGCCTGCTCAAGTGAAATGTCTCTTTGCTGTTGAAGGTGAGCTTGGTCAGAGTACATACCACCAGCATGACTATTTCCTTGCCCTGGGAGAAACATCAGGCCAGGACAGACCACTGGAAAACTCTACATGCTGGCAGGCCACTGGGCTGAAGGGCTTAGGAACTGGTGTGGAGGTGCCTTGTCCTCATCCACCACACTCCCTGTGCCACCTGGGAGCATGCTGGTATTTAATTAGGTGGTGATTCTTGCCAGAAGAGTGAAGTTGATTGATCTGCTGTGTAGCTCTGTGACTGTGCACAACTGGGAGAGCGCTGAGAGCATGCACCTGGGTGCTTTAGCTGTAGGAGAACAGCTCAGCCTCCTTGGAAAGCTGAGCTCAGTTTGTCCCCATTGGAGGTTGGAGGCAGTCTAGAGCCCCTGCTGAGGAAGCTCTTATCCATGAGGCAGATGATCCTGGTCTAGTTGAGGATGCCCCTGCTGACTGCAGGGGGATTGGACAGGATGACCTTCAGAGCCCAAATCATTCTCTCCTCCTTCTCCTTCTCCTTCTCCTTCTCCTTCTCCTTCTCCTTCTCCTTCTCCTTCTCCTTCTCCTTCTCCTTCTCCTTCTCCTTCTCCTTCTCCTTCTCCTTCTCCTTCTCCTTCTCCTTCTCCTTCTCCTTCTCCTTCTCCTTCTCCTTCTCCTTCTCCTTCTCCTTCTCCTTCTCCTTCTCCTTCTCCTCCTCCTCCTCTCCATTTCAGAGGAAAGAATAGTGACCCTAACTTGTTTTTTTCTGGAGGAAAGAGGGATGTCCTCTGCCCCTAGGGGAAACCCACACCTTCTCATGCTGGGAATCCAGAGTAGGAGTCCTCAGGCAGTGCTGAAGCCCATCACTTACGGACTGCTCAGCCTGAGGAAAAGGAAGACTGAGGCCCACAACCACCTCCTCACCAATGGAAGCCCTTTACCACCCCATCTCTCATTCCACATCCCTTTGAGCCCAGCGTGGCTACAGGACAAAAGCCCATTCTTCAACATCTGGGAGCAATTAGAGTGGGGGGGAAAAAAATCCATCCCTTTCCCTGAGTCCATGAATGCAGCGAGGACAAGAGGCAGCGAGAAACAGAGCAAGGAAAGGTGGACCCCCAGGTAAGACCGCAGCCAGACCACCTGCCAGCAAAAATTCAACCAGATAACGCTAAATGAAACTCTTTTGTGATGTGGCCTTGACCTGCTTGATCCAAGGCTACAGCCCTGCTGCTTTCAGGGGAGTTGTTTCTCTCGCAATTAGCACCGCGCGCCGCTGGCTTTTGGGTGGCCGGGGGGGAGCTGCCTCTCCCCGCACGTGCCCGGCTCACGTTGGCTCTCTGGGAAGCGGTGCTTGTGCACAGAGAGGAGAACAGATCCCCCTTTCTCCTTCTCAGGAAGGGTTTTGGGGAGGGTGTGATTGATGAGCCCACAGAAGGAGCGCGGAGCAGCGGAGCGCCAGAGGAAGGCGCGGGCAGGGAGCGGCAGGCCGAGGTGAAAGCCGGCAGCCTTCGGCGTTAATTAGCGGAGCAAGGGAGCCGACCCAAAGTGATGTGAGCTCACGGGAGGTGCTCCTGCCAGCTTCAGGTGCAGAGGGATGTTTGTTCGTGGCTCAGGGTCGGCAGCTCAGCGCTGACAGGGTGATAATTCAGCCCCGTAGAGCGGCAAATTATCGCTGCCGCCTCGACGTTCCTTTCCCCTCCCCGGCAGACACCACGCAAAAAATGAAAGCTCTCTCCTCCAGACCTTGGTGGGGAGAATTTCCTGTGGCAGGCCATGAGTTACAGCTCTATCTCCACAAGGCATCCTGTAAATAACTTGTCAGGATCTTAATTCATGAAATAAATCTGCTAGCTTACACAACCTGTAACGAGCGGCGTGTTCACCGCTCCTCCTCCAAGGGCTCTCAGTGCTCTCCTCTCTTTCCAGGCATATGCCAAGTGCATCACAGAATCACTGAAGGGACCTCTGGAGATCAGCCAGTCCAACCCCCCTGCTAAAGCAGAAGCACCCACAGCAGCTTGCCCAGCATCACAATGTTCAGAGAAGGAGACTCTCTGGGCAGCCTGCTCCAGGCCTCCAGCACCCTCACAACAAACAACTTTCTCCTCCTGCTCAGATGGAACCTCCTGGCTTCCAGTTTGTGCCCATTACCCCTTGTCACTGGGCACCACTGAGCAGAGTCTGGCCCCAGCCTTTTGCCCCCCCCACCCTTGAGCTCTTGCTGAGCATTGCTCAGATCCCCTCTGGGTTTTCCCTCCACCCAGGGCCTTCTCCTTGCTCAACCACAATGGGACAATCTGAGGGTTTTTTGGAGGAGAGACACAGCCAACATGCTAGGCACAAGCTTCCCAGGATGGCTTAAGTTGTCTTTCTTGCTACCACTTGCACAGGATTTTGCTCCTTTGCATTGGGAAAAGAATCCCAGCATGAGGGGGCTGGAAGGGACCTCTGGAGATCATCCAGTCCAAACCGCACTGCTCAAGCACAGGGCACCCACAGCAGCTTGCCCAGGAGCACAGTGCCCAGCTGGGCTTGGAAGCTCTCCACACAAGGAGACTCCACAACCTCTCTGGGCAGCCTGATCCAGGCCTCCAGCACCCTCACAACAAGGAAGTTTCTCCTCCTGCTCAGGTGCAACCTCCTGGGTTCCAGTCTGTGCCCACTGCCCCTTGTGCTGTCCCTGGGCACCACTCAGCAGAGTCTGGCCCCAGCCTCTTGCCCCCCACAGCTCCTTTAGCTCTTGCTGAGCATTGCTCAGATGCTCTCTGGGCTCTCAGCCCCAGCACCAGGCTCCCAGCCCCAGGGCTCTCAGCCTTTGCTCCTGACAGAGCTGCTCCAGGCCCCTCAGCAGCTTTGTAGCCTCCCCTGGACTCTCACCAGCAGTTCTCTGTCTCTCCTGAACTGGGGAGCCCAGAACTGGACCCAGGATTGCAGATATCTTGAAGGTCTCTTCCAAGCTGGTCTAGTCCTATTCTATTCTATTCTATTCTATTCTATTCTATTCTATTCTATTCTATTCTATTCTATTCTATTCTATTCTATTCTATTCTATTTGTCCTTGCCAGGGCAGGCATCACACAGCTTGGAGCATGAGCAGATTCGAGGCTGTTGCTGTGGTTCTTGGGGCTGGTAGGGTTTCCCCAGCTCCTTTGGGCTTGCTTGGGTAAGGTGTCCCTCTGGCACTCAGCATTTGCCTAGACTCTAATTAATCAGTTTTCTGGAGCAGACCACTGACAGAGGTGGTACCTGGGAAGTTCATCCCTTTGCTCTGAGCCTGATTGAGGCCTTTTGTGCCCCCTTGGAAGAAAGAGAAAGCCCCTGAAAGCATGGGAGGCCTTGTCCTCCAGCAGAGGGGACACTGCAAGGTGGCAACAAGCTTGTGTGAGCAGGAGAGAGGGCCTGGAAAAATTGAATTTAACAAGGCAATGCTGACCTGGTAGTGGATATAATAATTAATCCTGTGAACATAGTAATTAATCCTGAAAGATCTGCTGGAGCCCTGTGGAGTGTTTGCTTCTGCTCTAATTCATGCTGAAAGGGGGACATTTCGCAAGGGTTGCTTTCATTTCTAGCCAGGTAATGTCCTCACCTCATCTTTTCCCCTTGGATTAAAGCAAAAGCACAGAAGAAAATAAACTTCCTGCTGGAGTAGGTTAGGGGATGTTTCCCCATGCAGCACACTGTAGCTGCTGAGTGTTACCCTGCTGCATGAAGCAGGGACATTGGAGGCTGTTCTGATTTACTGCAGGCTTGGGCATTGCCACCTTGGCAGGACCTCCAGGTTTCTTTTTCTCTCTTTCTTTCTCTTATTGCTTCTCTCATTCCTTCTCGTCTCTCTCTCTCTTATTTATCTTTCTCCTGCCTTCCCCTCTTTCTCTCCCTCTCTCTCTCCCCTGCCTTCCCCTCTTTCTCTCCCTCTCTCTCTCCCCTGCCTTCCCCTCTTTCTCTCTCTCTCTCCCCTGCCTTCCCCTCTTTCTCTCCCTCTCTCTCCCCTGCCTTCCCCTCTTTCTCTCCCTCTCTCTCCCCTGCCTTCCCCTCTTTCTCTCTCTCTCTCCCCTGCCTTCCCCTCTTTCTCTCCCTCTCTCTCCCCTGCCTTCCCCTCTTTCTCTCCCTCTCTCTCTCCCCTGCCTTCCCCTCTTTCTCTCCCTCTCTCTCTCTCCCTTGCCTTCCCCTCTTTCTCTCCCTCTCTCCCCTGCCTTCCCCTCTTTCTCTCCCTCTCTCTCTCCCCTGCCTTCCCCACTTTCTTTCCCTCTCTCTTTCCCCTGCCTTCCCCTCTTTCTTTCCCTCTCTCTCTCCCCTGCCTTCCCCTCTTTCTTTCTCTCTCTCTCTCCCCTGCCTTCCCCTCTTTCTCTCTCCCCTTCTTTTCAGCCTTAGGGGGAAGGGGTGAGAAGGAAAGCCCTCAGTCAGAAAGAGGCTTTGTGTTCCTGGTTTTCCTGGTCCGGATTCAAGTGCCATTCTCTGCTGAATCCATTACCATGAGGCCACAGAAGCGACACACCAAGATCCCTTGTCCAGCAAGGGCTGGAGCAGCCTTCCCCCTGGCGCGGGGAGGGGTGCAGCAGCACTGAGCCAAGCTGCATCCCACCTCCCTTAGACTTCAGGATCGGCTTGCTTAACCAAGCCTTTCATCTGAATGCAGCCTTTTACTAATTGCAACAGGAAGTTTTGCCAGGGCACTTTACCTACTGCTGTGCCCAGGGCCGCCTGCGAGCTCTGGGAACCGATAGCCACCAGCCCCACATCCCAAGCCACATACCCTGGGCTTCAATTAGCTCCAGCAATTCAAACCTCCAAACAATTCTCCATTTTCCTATTAAGTGATGAAAGAGAAGAGCTCTCCTTCCCCCTCCCAATTTTTACATATATATATATTTATTTCCCCCCAGCCCTTAAACACCAAGTGCTAATTTTGCACCCAAGAAGCTGCTCCTCTTTCACGGCCCCTGATTAGGAAAGACAATGGGATTAGTTCAAACCCAGTTGAGAGGCCTTGGTGACTCCTTTGCTGGCTAAATTGCAGCTGAGGGTGGATAATGGGAGATTGATTAGGGTTAATAGACTTATTTTTGCAGGTCAGGCCGCACAGCACTCTGGGTTGCCGTGCTCCAACACATATTATTGCAAGCCATAAATCAAGTGGCTTGGAAGGGACTTCAGGGCTCCCTCCCTCTGAATTGTTGCTGAACAATTGACTTTTGTTTCCCTGTTGCTAGTGTTGCTGCTTCTGCCCCCCTCCTTCCCTTCCCCATCTTTGGCAGGGCCTGATCCTAGGGGTGCTCAGCAACTCCTCCCTAACAGCCAAGCACCTTGCAGAGCTGTGGAGAGGACTGGGGGTGCTTGGCCATGCTAAGCACCTCGCAGGATCCAGCCCCAAAAGGGCTGGATTTGGACAGACGGGCTGAGCTGTTGTAAAGGTTTCTGCCTGGGGATGAATGGGAACCTTAACAGCAGCTCTGTGGGACTCCCAGGTTTGTTTTCTCTCATTTCTAAGGTTACTGAGCGTGCTCCAGCAGCTGGAACAACTGTGCTGGGCTGTCAATCCTGCTTCTGCTCCATCAAAACACCTCCAGACGGGAGGTTTCCACAGCAGGGGAGCAGGAGGGAGTAGCAAGGGGGGCACCGAATTCCCACAGGGTTTTCAGGCTGGTTTGGCTCCAGCCTCTAAATGTGACCAGAGACAGCACAGGAAATGTCAATGCTGATTGTAGCCCAATGGGAGCTCCACTTGAATGGCAATGACAGATCAGTGCTAAGCAGGGCAATTGTGTACGTCAGAGAATCACTGAATTGTTTCAGTTGGCAAAGCTCTCTGAGATCATCCAGGCCAAGCTTCAACCTAACACCACCATGGCCATCAGGCCATGACCCAAAGTGCCATGGCCACACTTTTCTTGAACACCTTCAGGGATGGGGACTCCACCACTTCCCTGGGCAGCCTCTGCCAATCCCTGACCACTCTTCCTCTCTCCAACTCCCTGAAGGGAGGTTGTAGGCAGGAGGGGGTTGGTCTCTTCTCCCAGGCACCCAGCACCAGAACAACAGGACACAGTTGTGCCAGGGGAAGTTTAGGCTGGAGGTGAGGAGAAAGTTCTTCCCAGAGAGAGTTGTTAGCCATTGGAATGTGCTGCCCAGGGAGGTGGTGGAGTCCCCATCCCTGGAGGTGTTGAAGAGGGGATTGGATGTGGCACTTGGTGCCATGGTTTAGTAGTCATGAGGTGTTGGGTGACAGGTTGGACTGGATGATCTCTGAGGTCTTTTCCAACCTTGCTGATTCTATGGTTCCATGATTCTTGGAGCATAGAAAGCTTTCCCTATCTCCAACCTAACCCTCCCCTGGCACAACTTGAGGCCATTTCTTCTTGTCCTCTCACCTGATAAGAGGGGAGAAGAGCTGATATTGAGGAGGATATCTGATATTGCACAAAAAAAGCTTTCATTTAGAGAATCACACAAACATTCAGGTTGGAAAAGCCCCTCAGGATCACCATGTCCAACCAAGAACCCTCCTCTACAAGGGTCACCCCTAAACCATAGCCCCAAGCACCACATCCAAATGACCTTTAAACACATCCAGGGTTGGTGACTCCACCACCTCCCTGGGCAGCACTTTCCAATCCCTGACTGCTCTTGTAGTAAAAAAAATGTTTCCTAATGGCCAGTCTGAACCTACCCAGTCACAGCTCGAGGCCATTCCCTTTTCTACCACTAATTACCTGTGAGAAGAGACCAGCACCAACCTCTCCACAACCTCCTTGTAGAGAGCAATGAGGTTTCCCCTTAGCCTCCTCTGTTTCAAACTAAGCAGCCCCAGCTCCTTCAGTCACTCTTCATAAGATTTATCCTTCAGGCCCTTCCCCATCTTTCTTGCTGGTGAATCACTGAATCAGTCAGGTTGGAAAAGGCCTTCAAGATGATCAAGTCCAACCAGTCACTAGCTCTACCATATCCACCACTAAGCCATATCCCCAAGCACCACATCTACACAGCTTATGAACACCTCCAGGGATGGTGACCCAACCACCTCCCCTTGCAGCCTGTTCCAATGCCTGACAACCCCTTCAGTGAAATTTCTCTCTCTCTCACACACACACCCCTACTGCCCAGCCTAAAAACAAAAGCCCCAAAGGAATCTTTCCTAACAGGTGGGGAAGGCAGGAAAAGCTTCTTCAGTGACATGCACAGCAGGGTTTCATCCAGGCAGGGTAAGACCCTGCTCTGTCTTGCAGCAGGAGAAATCTCTGCTGGCTCACTGGAGCTTTACCCTGGAGAAGAGGAAGCTCAGGGGAGACCTTCTTGCTCTCTACAACTACCTGAAGGAAGGTTGTGTACAGGTGGGGGTTGGCCTCTTCTCCCAGGCAAGCAGCACCAGAACAAGAGGACACAGTCTCAAACAGTGCCAGGGGAGATTTAGGCTCAAGGTTAGGAAGAAGTTCTTCACAGAGAGATTGGGCACTGGGATGTGCTGCCCAGGGAGGTGGTGGAGTCCCCATCCCTGGAGGTGTTCACAAAAGGCTTGGATGTGGCACTTGGAGCCATGGTTTAGTTGTCAGGAGGTGTTAGGTATTAGGCAATAGGTTGGCCTTGATGATCTCTGAGGTCTTTTCCAACCTGCTTGAATCTGTGCTTCTCTGCATTTAGAAAATGGGAGCTATTCTGCTTTTCTGCCCTTGTACCTTGATCCCAAAGGGAAGATCTCATTTTCTGCACTAGCTCCACACAGCTTCTCCTGTTCCACTGCCATTCATGCTCCAACAAACTGCAATAAGCATCGCCTCCGACAGCGTGCTGTGGAGCTGCTGGCAAGTGCTGCCATGAGCCATATCATGGAGTGCCAGGCCTGTGGGAAGCACTGCAGAGAGCAGGAGATATACCCACCAGAATAATTACCTGAAGGGAAAGTGTCCTGTTTGCAAAAATCACCCTTTTCCCACGGGGAAATGCAGGCTGGCTGCTGGTTTCGTCCCTCTCTGCTCTTCACTGCTCCCCACTGTCACGTCACGCCTTCCTCATGATTCTTTCCCTGGGAGAAGAGAAGGGGTTTTGTGGGGCCACAGGACTGTTGTGGTTGGAAAAGACCTCCAAGGTCATCAAGTCCACAGCAGGGGGGTTGGAACTAGATGATCCTGGAAGTCCCTTCCAACCCTAACAATTCACAGAATCACCAAGGTTGGAAGAGACCTCGAAGATCATCAAGTCCAACCTGTCACCACAGACCTCATGACTAGACCTTGGCACCAAGTGCCACGTCCAATCCCCTCTTGAACACCTCCAGTGATGGGGACTCCACCACCTCCCTGGGCAGCACATCCCAATAGCTAACAACTCTCTCTGGGAAGAACTTTCTCCTCACTTCCAGCCTACACTTCCCCTGGTGCAGCTTGAGACTGTGTCCTGTTGTTCTGGTGCTGGGTGCCTGGGAGAAGAGACCAACCCCCTCCTGGTTACAACCTCCCTTCAGGGAGTTGTAGAGAGCAAGAAGGTCTCCCCTGAGCCTCCTCTTCTCCAGGCTAAACAATCCCAGCCCCCTCAGCCTCTCCTCATAGGGCTTCTGTTCAAGGCCTCTCACCAGCCTCGATGCTCTAAGTCCAACATCAACCCAACACCACCATGGCCAGTAAGCCCCGGGTGCCGTGGCCACAGGTTTCTTGAACACCTCCAGGGCTGGGGACTCCACCACCTGCTGGGCAGCCTGTGCCAATCCCTGACCACTCTTGCAGCAAAGACAATCATCTGAAGGGGGGTTGCAGCCAGGTGAGGTTTGGTCTCTTCCCCTTCAACCCTTCAGGTTGGACTTGATGGTGTTTGAGGTCTTTTCCAACCTTATTGATTCTATGAAAGAATTTTTTCCCTATCTCCAACCTAACCCTCCCCTGGCACAACTTGAGGCCCTTCCCTCCCATCCTATCACCTGATAAGAGGGGAGAAGAGCTGTTATTGAGGAGGATATCTGATATTGGACACATAAAGCTTTCATTTAGAGAATCACTGAATCATTCATGTTGGAAAAAACCTTTAATATCATCAATTCCAACCAGTAAGTAGCTCTGCCCCGAAACCACATTCCCAAGCACCACATCCAAACCTCCTTTAAACCCCTCCAGGGATGGGGATTCCACCACCTCCCTGGGCAGCCTGTTCCAATCCTTGACCACTCTTGCAAGAAAGAATCTTTCCCTTACCTCCAACCTAACCCTCCCCTGGCACAATTTCAGGCCATTTCCTCTCCTTCTCTCCCTGATATTAGGGAGAATAGACCAACCCCCACCTCACTGCAACCTCCTTTCAGGCAGCTGCAGAGAGTATCTGGCTGGAGATTAATCAGAGCAAAGAGGTTTAACTCCTCAGCCTTTCTTCAGGCCTGCCTGCTGCACTGTCAGGGTGAGAGCTGCCCTGTGAGGAGCTGATCTCTCTAAAAAGTCCCTCCCCAACTTTCTTTTAGTCCCCTTAAGATACTGGAAGGCCACAAGAAGGTCACCACAGAGCCTTCTCTTCTCCTCTCCCTCTCTTCCAGGCCCTGCCTGCTTTCTGCACCTCGCTAATTGAAGCTTCACGGCTGAGGGTTTTTTGGCTCTGCAAGGCTGGGCAAAGGCTTTGTGCAAATGATCTTCTCCAAAGAGGGTCCAGGATTAATGTCAGCCTGGAGCAGGTGTCATGCACTTGCAGGGCTCTGAAAACAAAAGCAGGCAGAAACAAATGGGAGCGCAGGCGGCTGCTGGCGCGCAGGGATGTGCAGAGCTGCAGGTGTGGTTACTTTGCTGTTGCTGTAATCATAACAAATATCTTAGCAGCTTGTGGAACCTTTCTGTCCAAAGGTGATGGAGTGCTGCACAGGAAAAAAGAAACAAACCCAAAAGGCCTTGCAACACACCAGAGTTGTGCCTCTGTGTAACTGATGTCTGCATTTGTGAAGCTGAGTTCATAGAATCAGTAAGGTTGGAAAAGACTTCAGAGATCATCAGGTCCAGCCTGCCACCCAACACCTCCTGACAACTAAACCATGGCTCCAAGTGCTACATCCAATCCCTTTTTGAACACCTCCAGGGATGGTGACTCCACCAGCTCCCTGGGCAGCACATCCCAATGGCCAATTTACTCTCTCTGCGAAGAACTTTCTCCTCGCCTCCAGCCTAAACCTCCCACAGTATCACAGTATCACCAAGGTTGGAAGAGGCCTCAAAGATCATCAAGTCCAACCTGACACCACAGACCTCATGACTAAACCTTATTACTTATGGGTGGAGTAGTTGGCAGCAGCCTGGTTGGTTTTCCTCTCCTTTCATGGACTGAGGCTTTAACTGCTCTGCCACTCTGCTCAAATATGAAGTGTGGCCAGCAGGAGCAGGGAAGTCATTGTGCCCTGTACTCAGCACTGGTCAGGCCACACCTTGAGTCCTGTGTCCAGTTCTGGGCTCCTCAGTTTAGGAAAGATGTTGAGATGCTGGAAGGTGTCCAGAGAAGGGCAACAAAACTGGGGAGAGGTCTGGAGCACAGCCCTGTGAGGAGAGGCTGAGGGAGCTGGGGTTGCTTAGCCTGGAGAAGAGGAGGCTCAGGGGAGATCTCATTGCTGTCTGCAACTACCTGAAGGGAGGTTGGAGCCAGGTGGGGGTTGGTCTCTTCTCCCATGCAACAGCACCAGAACAAGAGGACACAGTCTCAAGCTGTACCAGGGGAGGTTTAGGCTGGATGTTAGGAAGGAGTTCTTCCCAGCAAAAGAGATTGGCCCTTGGGATGTGCTGCCCGGGGAGGTGGTGGAGTCACCATCCCTGGAGGTGTTTAAGAAGAGCCTGGATGAGGCACTTGGTGCCAAGGTTTAGTTGATTAGAAGGTGTTGGGTGATAGGTTGGACTTGATGATCTCTGAGGTCTTTTCCAACCTGGTTAATTCTATTCTATTCTATTCTATTCTATTCTATTCTATTCTATTCTATTCTATTCTATTCTGTTCTGTTCTGTTCCGTTCCGTTCCGTTCCGTTCCGTTCCGTTCCATTCCATTCCATTCCATTCCATTCACTCCATTCCACTGAAGGGGGGTTGTAAACAGGCAGAGGTTGGTCTCTTCTCCCAGGCAGCCAGTACCAGAACAAGAGGACACAGTCTCAGGCTGCACCAGGGGAAGTTCAGGCTGGAGGTCAGGAGGAAGTTTTACACAGAGAGAGTGATTGCCCGCTGGAATGGACTGCCCGAGGAGGTGGTGGAGTCACCATCACTGGAGGTGTTCAGGAGGAGACTTGACAGGGTGCTTGGTTACATGGGTTAGTTGATTAGGTGGTGTTGGGTGATAGGTTGGACACGATGATCTTGAAGGTCTCTTCCAACCTGGTTTATTCTATTCTATTCTATTCCAGTCTCCTCAGCTCTACCTCCTCGTGAATGCTCCTGAGGAATCTCCCCTTCCCCAAACGTCCTTGCAAGCAGCAGTCCCCTCTGGTGACTGCTTGCTGAAAGGAGCCCAACAACTCCCAGTCCTGCTGGGATGTGTTTGCATCGCTTCATGCAAATCAGGGGCTGCAGATAATTCCTGGCAACCTAGTCCTGGCTCACAGCAGCCAAGTAACAACAGAATGTAGGTGAAGAGCTGATGACAACTTTATGACAGCAAGCAAATTCCAGGCAGATCAAGCATGTGTCTTGCTTGTTTCTGTCTTCACTACAAAGGGAGAGGCCTTGTCACGTGGAGATGATTAAGTGGAGAGCTCTACCTTGGTGAACGTGGTGAGGTAGGTAGTGGTAGCTAGATGTGACTGGCTTGGCTGTGCCTCAGCTGGGTATATCTAGGCAAAAAAATCTATCTAATTCTTTGTCTAGACAATGATCTCACAACAAAAGCATGAACTTTAATTAGCTGTTTTGATGGAAGCCCAGAGAAAGCCACAGCCCTGATGAGCAACCCTGCAACACCGAACCTGGCTGTGCAGAAACACAGCAGGGAGGGGAGGGGAGGGGAGGGGGTGGCAGTAGCAGGAGGACTTTGTTTCACGCTGTCAGGCAGTTGCTTCAGAGGCTGGCAAGCACCTGCCTTTGTAAACAGGGTGAAAGGCAACATCTGCACCTCTAGAGAGGGGAAGGAAGGACAAGGAGAATTCCTCTGGGAGCCCTGCTCCTTGCACCTTGGGCAAGTGCTAAGCTAGGCGAATGGGAAGAGATGAATGAAAAGCCACGTCGCTCTGTGGTAAAAGAGCTGCAAGGGGCTGTGGTAGTAAAGGGCTGGTGGAAAGAGGAGAAGCTTCAGGTCATCCCTGGTGTCCTTGAAGATCAGAGAGCCAAACCTCTGTCCTTCCTGTGATTAGGTAATGATCAGGGAAATCACACAATGATTCCTGACAGTGAGGCCCTTCTGTTCTCAGCCCTTAAAATAGGATTGTCCCTCTGTACTGGGTGCTGGTGAGGCTGCTCCTCCAATGGTGGGTTCAGTTTTCAGCCCCTCACTCCAGGAAGGACATTTAGGTGCTGGAGAGTTTCCAGAGAAGGGCAATGAAGCTGGGGAAGGGTCTGGAGAACAGAGCTGGTGAGGAGCAGCTGAAGGAACTGAGGGTGTTTAGTCTGGAGAAGAGGAGGCTGAGGGAATGGGATCAGACCTCAGTGAGGCTGATGTTATTTGATATTTATGCTCCAGTACTGACCAGAGCCCTCCCTGGATGCAGACACTCAGCTTCATAAAGAGATAGATCAAGAAGCATCCTCAGGACCAAATGTCTCACAGCCCTGGTGCTGTTACTCTCAGAATCACAGAACTGGCTAAGTTGAAAAGGACCTCTGAGATTATCAAGTCCAACTTGTTACCCAACACCATCTAATCAACTAAACCTGCAAGTTAGTTGCTTAGATGTTTCTCTGCTGGTGCCTGTGGATGTCCTTGTGCAACATGCCCACCACAGCAGGGTCAGAGCAGCTGGAAAGAGAGCAGGAGGGGGCAGAGAGGGGAGAGCAGGCAAGCAGCCTTTTCTCTGCTAGCCACTGCCAGGACAGTGCAAAACCAAGCAAATCTGCAGAGTGAGTGTCCTGTGTGATTAGTGGTGTTTGCATAGGGATGGGAAGCTCAGCTGAAGCAGTTCTGCTCTGGAAATGCTTTCCCATGCTGCTGGTGCCAGCCTGAGGCATGGAAGTGCCTGTTTCTCCCCAGCACCATCACTGGAGTTCCCCTCTGAGCTAGCAAACTGGGGCTCTGGCTGCGGCACCTCCCAGCTGGAACAAGCTCTGCCACCACAGCCTGAGCTGAAAAGTGCTGGGAAAGAGTCTGAGCTGGGGCTGAGGTTGTGCCTATGGTCTTTGGGAGGTTTAGGTGCTCAAGCAGGGCCTCTAATCACTCCTTCAGAGATACAGACCTTTTATAGGTAATATAGACCCTATAGCTCTAATCACAGAATTGTCAGGGTTGGAAGGGACCTCAAGGCTCAGCCAGTTCCAACCCCCCTGCCATGGGCAGGGACACCTCACACTGCAGCAGCTTGCTCACAGCCACATCCAGCCTGGCTGCAAACACCTCCAGGCAGGAGGCTTCCACCACCTCCCTGGGCAACCTGTGCCAGGCTCTCACCACCCTCCTGGGGAACAACTTCTTCCTAACATCCGATCTCAGTCTCCCTATTTCTAGTTTTGCTCCATTCCCCCCAGTCCTATCACTCCCTGACACCCTCAAAAGTCCCTCCCCAGCTTTCTTGGAGCCCCCTTCAGATCCTGGAAGGCCACAAGATGGTCTCCTCAGAGCCTTCTCTTCTCCAGCCTGAACAGCCCCTAATCCTGCCCTCTTGAGACACCTACCACTCTGCTGAGCATGATGGCAGCCAAAATGTTTGCTACAGATTTCTGACTCCAAAGCCTGGAGTGGGGTGCCCAGGCAGGTGCAGAAACTCTGTGGCACCCAGGAAAGCCAAGGAATTGTTGCAAAATGAAAGGCTCCCAGTCTGGAAAAGGGTAATCCAAGGAACAGGTCCCAGCTGACTCAGTGGCTTTTGGTTCTGAGGGCTTTGGGCTGGATGAAGGAGGTTGGAGGTAGTGGCAGGGATGATCTTGAGATTATGGACCTGCAAAGAGGCAGCAGTGGGACCAGAAGGGAAGAGCTCTGTGGAGGTCAATGTGTTTGCTTGTGGCTACTACATTTGCAGGCTCTTGTTTATAGCTCATTTAGGTTTAGAAATGTGAAGCTGTCACAAAACAATTACCCAGCCCATGACCTGTAACAGAGGCCAAGCAGGCCCTGATGCCAGGCTACACCAGAGTCCATCCATGGGGATCCATCTGCCAGCACCAAAAGCCTGGTCTTCTCTGGCCTGGGTCAGAGGTGTCACAGTGTCTCACTCCAAGCCATGGAGTTTATTCTAATGGATAGTGGAAATAAGGCTGCTCTGCTCCATCCAACCCCCTGGTGTTGTCCCTACATCCTAGGAGAGGTTTGATTCCAGAGCCAAGACCCAGACTCCCTCTCCCTTGTTCTTTCCCAGAGAACCACTGACAAGAGCCTGGCACCTGCATCTTGACACCCAGCCCTCAGGTATTTATAGATGTTGATAAGATCCCTTCTCAGCCTTCTCTTCTCCAGACTAACAGCCCCAGGGCTCTCAGTCTTTCTCAATAGGAGAGATGTCCAAGTCCCCCAATCATCCTCATAGCCTCTGTTGGACTCTCTCTAGTAGTTCCTGGTCTCTCTTGAATTGGGGAGCACAAAACTGGGCACAGTATTTCAAGTCTGGTCTTATCACGCCATGCAATCCCAGACTGCTTTGGAAGGGACCTTTAAAGTTCATATAGTCCAACCTTCCTGCACCCTCTAGTCTTCAACTAGAGTAGGTTCTCCAGGGCCCTAAACCAGCTGACCTTAAATGTTTCCAGAGGTGGGGTGATGATATCTGGGCTGTAGCTCTTCTAGAAGGGCACAGAGGAAAGGATCTGGCTAGTCAAGTCAATCAGCACTGGTGCAAGTGCCTGAAGAAGCAGAGTAAAGAATCATCAGGAACAGTGTGGCCAGCAGGAGCAGGGAGGTCATTGTGCCCTGTGCTCAGCACTGGTTAGGCCACACCTTGAGTCCTGTGTCCAGTTCTGGGCCCCTCAGTTTAAGAAGGACATTGAGAGACTTGAAGGTGTCCAGAGAAGGGCAACGAGGCTGGGGAGGGGTCTGGAGCACAGCCCTGTGAGGAGAGGCTGAGGGAGCTGGGGTTGCTTAGCCTGGAGAAGAGGAGGCTCAGGGGAGACCTTCTTGCTCTCTCCAACTCCCTGAAGGGAGGTTGTAGCCAG
Organism: Melanerpes formicivorus; assembly: GCF_026170545.1. NCBI lineage: Eukaryota > Metazoa > Chordata > Aves > Piciformes > Picidae > Melanerpes > Melanerpes formicivorus. The sequence continues at coordinate 60,604 of NW_027142563.1, read as the reverse complement.
CTGGGGGTTGGTCTCTTCTCCCAGGCACCCAGCACCAGAAGAAGAGGACACAGTCTCAAGCTGCACCAGGGGAAGTTTAGGCTGGAGGTGAGGAGAAAGTTCTTCCCAGAGAGAGTTGTTAACCATTGGGATGTGCTGCCCAGGGAGGTGGTGGAGTCCCCATCCCTGGAGGTGTTCAAGAGGGGATTGGACGTGGCACTTGGAGCCATGGTTTAGTAGACATGAGGTCTGTGGTGACAGGTTGGACTTGATGATCTTTGAGGTCCTTTCCAACCTTATTGATTCTATGATTAAGGTTGCAAAAGACCTCTAAAATCTTCAAGTTCAACCATCAACCCAACACCACCATGGCCAGAAGTGTCCTATGTAAGTAGTTTTTGAACACCTCCAGGAATGGTGACTCCACCACCTGTCTGGGCAGCCTGTTCCAACGGCTGACTGCTCTTGCAGCAAAGAAGTTTTTCCTAATCTCCAACCCTAAACCTCCTTGCTTCCTGTTGCTTGTTACTTGAGATCCATCACTGCAAACTTGTGGCATCCCCTCCTTGCTCACAAAAGCCAGCAGGTGGAGGGAGATGATTGTCCCCCTCTCCTCTGGTGAGACCCCACCTGGAGCACTGTGTACACTTCTGGAGCCCCCTAGTACAGGAAGGATCTAGAGGTGCTGAAAGGTGTCCAGAGAAGGGACACGAGGATGAGTAAAGGGCTGGAGCTTCTCTGCTGTGAGGAAAGACTGAAGAAGCTGGGGCTGTTCAGTCTGGAGAAAAGAAGGCTCTAAGAAGACCTAATTGTGGCCTTCCAGTATCTGAAGAGGGCTCCAAGAAAGCTGGGGAGGGACTTCTGAGGGTGTCAGGGAGTGATAGGACTGGGGAGGATGGAGCAAAACTAGAAATGGGGAGATTGAGATTGGATGTGAGGAAGAAGTTGTTCCCCAGGAGGGTGGTGAGAGCCTGGCACAGGTTGCCCAGGGAGGTGGTGGAAGCCTCCTGCCTGGAGGTGTTTGCAGCCAGGCTGGATGTGGCTGAGAGCAACCTGCTGTAGTGTGAGGTGTCCCTGGCCATGGCAGGGGGGTTGGAAGTGGCTGAGCCTTGAGGTCCCTTCCAACCCTGACAGTTCTGTGACGCTATGAATTCCCTGCTGCAGCTTGCACTGAGTGCCTGCTCTGCACCTTTTCCAGGCCTGCTTCTGGCCCAGCTCCAGCAAATACCATGGACTTAAGCTGCTCTTCATCAATACTTTAATTATTGCCCTTCTTGCCCCACGCTTCAGCTCTTTCATAAGCCTTGGCTCCAAATCCCTTGAACATGCCTGAGAGAATTCCTCAGGCATGCAGGGACAGCCCTGCATTCCTCCTTGGTTATATATATATATATATATATATATATATATATATAATGCTGCTGAAGCCTGGGATGACTATGGCTGGCCTGTGTTTATACCACAAAATAATCTCTTCTGCCTTGCCCAGGATTTGAGTTGTGCAATTGATGTGGGCTGCCCAAAGAGCTGAAGCAGCCAGCAAGGCTTAGTGGTTGCTCCTGTGAGGCTCCCCTGAGAAGCTCTCTGCAACGTGGTGCACACAGACATGCATCTCGAAGGCCTGGGAGGGAGTACACCTCCAGCAGCACAGCAGGAGGGAAATCTCTGTGCTGTGGTGGTTTGCTCGTGGACAGGGACCTGCTACTCTTGCTGGAGACTGACAGATGCTGCTGTGGCCCCTGCCCTGCTCTGTCTGATGGATGAAGGTTACAGCTCCGTAGGGGTTTCTAGCATGGCCCTAGTGCTTGCTCCCTCTTTGTTCAGCTGATGGCCTCAGATGGCAACAGATGGCCTTTGTGCTCTGACCCTCTTCCTCCTCTGACCAGTGACTTTTAAGTGCCATCCATCTTCCCTTGGGTTTGACAGAGTGGAGAGCAAGCAGGCTTACTCCAGAGGGGAGATTTGTCCTCGTCCTGTGCTGGGATGATTTGGAGAAGTGTTGTCAGTATCACTGAGTCTTGCCACTAACCCTCACTGAGCATCATGGTTGCAGTAGACATCACCTTTGTTCTCTACCACTTCCATTGCCCTTGCTCTATCTGTTGCCTTTGGAAGCTGGGGCAAGTGGGTCTGCACCTCTGAGACAGGCTGCCATTGCCCTTGAGAAGTGATGGGGTCAGGGCATGTCCCATCAATGTGTGAGAAGCTCCAGCTGAGCCTGTCTGAGTGCTGAACTTAGGTGGTAAATGATGGTGTGTGGGTGCTGACATGAGCCTGTTGCTCTCCATGGCTGCTTTTCATGCTGTGTGTCATCTAAAGGAGAACCCTCTAGATCAGCACCAAGACAGCAAAGGCTGACATGCACTGAAGTACAAAGAAAGGTGAACTGTAGCCTCCTGGCTGTGCTGTAGTGTGTCCATCAGCTGGGCTGAGGAGGATGGTGGTGTCCCTTCCTCATAAACATGAAGCTTTGCAGGAGGCAGAAAGCTGATGAAGGTAATGCTGGAAACCTCTGGCAGGTTAAGGAGCTACCTTCACTGAGAGGGTGGGGAGGCACTGGAACAGATTGCCCAGATGCCCCTGCCCTGGAAGACTTCAAGGCCATCTGGGTGGGACTTTGAGCAATCTGGTCTAGGGGAGATTGAGACTGGAGATGAGGAAGAAATTCCTTCCAGTGAGGGTGGGGAGACACTGGCACAGGCTGCCCAGGGGGGCTGTGGATGTCCCCTCCCTGGAGGTGTTCAAGGCCAGGTTGGTTGAGGCCTTGAGCAAGCTGGGCTGGTGGGAGGTGTCCTTGGCAGCCTGCTCCAGGCCTCCAGCACCCTCACAACAAAGAAGTTTCTCTTCTTGTTCACATGGAACCTCCTGGCTTCCAGTTTGTTCCTGTTGCCCATTGCTCTGTTAAGTACCCTTCAGGTACTCAAAGAGTACTTTCCCTGGAGCCTTCTCTTCCAGTTGTATTCCTGTCTGGCCTCAAAGTCTGTGGCTTCATGAGTGACTATGCTGAGGGAAAGAAAATGCAAAAGAAAGAGTCAATATTCCTGAACTGTCAATAAAATGAAACTATTAACAGTGCCTTTCCAGCCTCCAAAATTAAGGCTACAGATGATAAACCAGCTTTGGTGCTGTGAAGCTTTTTCAAGCAGGGTTTTGTTCCTAGCCTAGGCTGGATTTGAGGAACTGTACTGCACAATCCTTGCATTCAGGCTGGACAGATGGGCAGAGGCCAACAGGATGGCATTCAGCAAGTCCAAGTGCCAGGGGCTGCACTTTGGCCACAACAACCCCATGCAGAGCTACAGGCTGGGGGCAGAGTGGCTGAGAGCAGCCAGGCAGAAAGGGACCTGGGGGTAGTGGTGAAGAGCAGCTGAACATGAGCCAGCAGTGTGCCCAGGTGGCCAAGAAGGCCAATGGCATCCTGGCCTGCATCAGGAACAGTGTGGCCAGCAGGAGCAGGGAGGTCATTGTGCCCTGTGCTCTGCACTGGTTAAGCCACACCTTGAGTCCTGTGTCCAGTTCTGGGCTCCTCAGTTGAAGAAGGACATTGAGAGACTTGAAGGTGTCCAGAGAAGGGCAAGGAGGCTGGGGAGGGGTCTGGAGCACAGCCCTGTGAGGAGAGGCTGAGGGAGCTGGGGTTGCTTAGCCTGGAGAAGAGGAGGCTCAGGGGAGACCTTCTTGCTCTCTCCAACTCCCTGAAGGAAGGTTGTGGCCAGGTGGGGGTTGGTCTCTTCTCCCAGGCAAGCAGCACCAGAACAAGAGGACACAGTCTCAAGCTGTACTAGGGGAGGTTTAGGCTTGAGGTTAGGAGGAAGTTCTACACAGAGAGAGTGATTCCCCATTGGAATGTGCTGCCCAGGGAGGTGGTGGAGTCCCCATCATTGGAGGTGTTTAGGAGGAAACTGGCTGGGGTGCTTGGTGCCATGGTGGAGTTGATTAGGTGGTGTTGGATGATAGGTTGGATGTGATGACCTTGAAGGTCTCTTCCAACCTGGTCTATTCTATTCTCTATGCTTGGGGGAGCTGGAGTGGCAGCTGATGAACCTTCTCTCTGAGCCAGGGCTGAGGCAGCTGTGTTTGGGTGGTCAAGTCCTGTGGTGGCTGGGTTTTACTTTCTGGTTCTGCTGTGTGAAAAGCAGGGGCTTGGTGTGGAGGTTGCATTGGAGCACAGGGCAGAGAAGATGTCTTGGTGTCTGTCAGGTACAGACTCCTACTAGCAAGGAGCAAGGGGCTGATGGTCCGGGATGTGTTGTCTGGCAAATGCCCTCCAGCCTTTTACAGTCCTAGCAACGGTGGCTGTGTGATCCCTGGGTGGAAAGGCTTCAGTTGATGAAAAGAGAGTTGTCTGCTGCCCTTCCTGGAGTCTTTCTGTTTCTGTTGACATATATCAGAGATGTGTGCCACTGAAACTGCTGCTGGAAGGCTCTTCAGGGGCAGGTGAAGCTGAGGGGGAGAGGGGGTGAAGGAAAACAAGTAGCAACTGAAGCAGGAGCAGATATCCCCTGCTGGCACAGCTGTGGGCCCACAGAGGCTCATGGCAGCATTCAAAGCATTCCTGATAGAGAGGTTTTAGCTGAGGAAATTCAAGCCAAAGCTCCAAGGTCTGCTTAGTTTGGGAGTGAAGCCTTGATTTGCATTATAGTTTGCACTAGGTTTGCTTGGAGCTTTGCCTGCTGTTAATCAAACCTTCCCAGAGCCTGGCCTTGGTGCCAGCTTGGCAGCAGGACCTGTGCCTGGGCAAGTTTACCTTGGCTTTGCATTTCACTGCAGACCTCTGCTTGTGGATGGTAAATCAGATGTGTGATAAGCTTGCAGAGGATCTGGGCTGCAGCTAATAGAGGCCATTATGCTGCTTGTTCAGAGTGTGGTGGGAGGCAAGGTCACCTCATCTCAGCGTGGATTTCTTCTCTTCTTGACTCCCACAGAGGGTTGGGGGAGGTGGAGCTGTCAAGGCTGCTGCAGTTCATGGAGCACAGGGATGCCCTCTGCAGTCTGTCCATGACCCATCAGTATCTGTCATCTTCTCAAACTCGGTCTTTTTCAAGCCACAGGCTCCATGTGCATCCCAGTTCTGGCAGTGCTGAGCAACTCTCCTCCTGGTGGGGGTGTTAGGCCTTGGTGCTGTGTGGTAGGCTAAAACCATTGCTGGACCTTCTGCTCTGGGAAGTTCATGGCTTAGGGCTGGTGCTAGTTTGAGGTCACAGAATCAGCCAGGTTGGAAGACACCTCCAAGATCACCAAGTCCAACTGATCACCCTAACTAATCAACCACACCATGGCACTGAGTGCCTCATTCAGGCTTTTCTTAAACACCTCCAGGGATGTCAACCCCACCCCCTCCCTGGGCAGCCCATGCCAATGGGCAACCTTTCTGCCTGTGAAGAACTTCCTTCTAAGACCAAGCCCAAACTTCCCCCTGGCACAGCTACAGACTGTGTCCTCTTGTTCTGTTGCTGCACAGTAGAGGCACAAGCCTTTGTCTCCTTCAATCCCAGCTTGCCTTTGGTACCCAGCTTAAAAAACTGCTCTCACTTGATGAGGTCCTAGTGCTTTGGGACCTTGTCATGCCCAGTTTTGGCTGAAGAAGTGGGTGTGGAGGAGCAGGGAATTGTTGAGCTAGCTGCCTAGCTGAGAAATTCCACCCAGAACCACACAGAATGCACTATTTGGAAGGGACCCTCAAAGGTTCCCCAAAGGGACAGCTCCAACTAGAGTAGGTTGCTTAGAGATGGAAGGTTGGAAGGTCCCCAAAAAGGACAGCTCCAACTAGAGCAGGCTGCTCAGGGCTCCATCAAGTTTGACCTTGAATGTCTCCAAGGATGGGGCCTCAACCACACCTCTGGGCAACCTGGTCCAGTGTTCCACTTCTCTTACTGTAAAGAACCTCCTGATGTCCAACCCAACTCTGCCCTGCTCCAGTTTCAAACCATTGCCTCTCCTCCTATCCCCACAGGCCCTTCTGAACAGTCCCTCCCCAGCCTTCCTGTAGGTCCCCTTCAGATACTGAAATGCAGCTCTAAGGTCTCCCCAGAGCCTTTTCTTCTCGGGGCTGAACAGCCCCAACTCCCTCAGCCTGTTCTCATAGGAGAGGTGCTCCAGCCCTCTGATCATCTTTGTGGCCTCCTCTGGATCCACTGCAATAGGTCCATGTCCTTGTGTTGGGAGCCCAAGAACTGGACACAGTACTCCATTATGGCTGTATGCACTGCAAAATCCTCCTCTCCTGGGGTACACCATCCTGGATCCTACTATGGTGTCTCCTTACTCACTTGTACTATAAGGCAGACCTGGAGATCTGGAGTTCCACCTAAAAATGTGGGAAGCAGCCCAGCTTTGGCTCTCCCAGTCCCTAGGAAAGATCAGCAGAACTTCAGGATGAAGTGTTGGAACTGTTGAGTGTAACAAATAGGAACAGAAGTTCACCTGGCTGCAGAGGACAGCGGAGCTGCTGAGGTCCCCTGGGGTCTGCTGTGTGGTTGACTGTGTGTAAACGATCCCATCCATTTCCCACCTCCTCTAGAGGAGAGCCAGGCTCAATTAGAAGATCAGCACCACTCTTCATTATCCATTCCAGTGCTAAGCAAGCCAACAGATACTTTGCCTCAGCACCATCACATTTAAGAGGGAGGAATCTGCCAAGTGCTAAGTTGTCTCCTTTGTTTGAAATAATAGATGATTAAACTCTTCCTGATCTTTCCTGTCTCCTGACAATTTCCTTGCCCTTCGATGGGGCAGATTGTAGTTGGGTGGCTGGCTGAGACAGGTTTGGCAAAGCCCTCATTATTCAAACTGCAGAAGGAGAGACAAAAAAAAATGATGAGACAAGGCTCACCATTAAGTGAGGACATGAAGGCTGCTTGTTGAACAGGCAGAAAGTACTTGGAGAGTAATTAGTGCCTTGCTGTTTTGATACTAAAGTGGTGCTTCAGTGATTAATTAAGTCCCTGCTTTGAATGCCAATATCCATCCAGGACCATTTGTGCTCTGTGAAGAGGGAAGTGATGCTTCCCCACTGCTAGGGCATCCTGCTAGGACCAGAGGAACTCATACCCTGTCACCTGGGTAGATTCTTGTTAGGCTCCATTGGACTTTTGTGCTGTCTTCTTGTGTCCAGGCCAGCTACTGATTGCCTGGACGGTGGCTTGGTGAAATACTTTGAGTGTTTGAGTTTGAGCTCACCTGCTTCCAGGCAGTCTTCAACTGTATGCACATTGAAGGCTTAGAATGTCAGTTAAGAGGCTCTGTACAAAGCTGAGGGACTCCTAAATAAACCTAGCTGATAAGATCAAGGACTGGTGGGAAGTTGGAAAGGAGCTCTGAAGCTCATCTAGTCCATCTCCCTTGCTAAAGCAGGTTTGCCTAGATCAGGTTGCACAGGATCACAATGTCCAGGTGGTGCTGAAGGCCTCCAGAGAAGGAGACTCCACGACCTCTGTGCAGCCTGGTCCAGGACTCTCTCACCCTCAAAGCAAGGAAGCTTTCCTTTATATTTAAGTGAAAGCTCCTGTCTTTGAGTTGGTATCTCTTGTCCCTTTGTCCTGTCGCTGGGAAGCACTGACAAGGGGCCAGCCCCATGTGTGCCCCCAAAGCCTGGATGGAGGATTTGGTGCTAACTGCTGAAGACCTAAGCTTTCTGTTCATCTTTGGAGCCTTATGGCACCTTCCTCCCACCCAACACTCAGAAATGGTTGTTGATGTGGCTCTGAACAGCCTGACCTAGTGTGAGGGGTCCCTGCCCATGGCAGGGGGGTTGGAACTGGCTGATCTCTGAGGTCCCTTCCAACCCTAACAATTAGAGGCCTCAGCAGGTAATTAATGTAAATTTCCCTGCTATTGAGTGATAGAACAAGAGGAAAGAGCCTCAGATTGCACCAGGTTGAAAAATACCTCAGAGATCATCAAGTCCAACCTGTCACCCAACATCTCCTGACTACTAAACCATGGCTCCAAGTGCCACATCCAATCTCCTCTTGAACACCTCCAGGGATGGGGACTCCACCACCTCCCTGGGCAGCACATCCCAATGGCAAATTACTCTTTCTGGGAAGAACTTTCTCCTCACCTCCAGCCTATACTGTTCCTGATGCAGACCAGGATGCCCTTGGCCTTCTTGGCCACCTGGGCACACTGCTGGCTCCTGTTCAGCTGCTGTCCACCAGTACCCCCAGGTCCCTTTCTGCCTGGCTGCTCTCCAGCCACTCTGTCCCCAGCCTGTAGCACTGCATGGGGTTGTTGTGGCCAAAATGCAGCACCCAGCATTTGGACTAGTTCAATGCCATGTGTGGCTACTGCTTGGACTGACAGAGGGAATAACTCTGCTGCCTCTGGGAGTGAGGCAATGCAAATATCCATGGCAATAACTTTTCATTCCAGCTCTGGTTTAGAATCATCAAATCCCAGAGTGCAAGTTTGGAAGGGACCCCAAGGATCAACTGGTCCAACCTTTCTAGGTGATGGTGGAGTTGAAAGGAGCTGGCCCAGCACCCTGGCAAGCTGAGTCTAAAACTGTGCAGTGCAGGGGAATCCACCACTTCCCCTGGGAGAGGATTCCAGTGTCCAACTGGGGAAACATTTTCTTCTGGAGTCCTATGGGAATCTCCCCAGCAGTACCTTGTCCCTATCACCCCTTGTCTTTGCCATGGGACTCCTTGTCAAAAGGGAGTCTCCATTGTCCTGGTAGCCACACTTTCTGTGCTGGTCCGTGGCAATAAGGTCTCCCCTAAGCCTCCTCAAGGCTGAACAAGCCCTTGAGAAAGGCTTTTGTACCCTTAAATACTCCCAGAGCTCTTGAAGAGGAGTGTTGCAATCACTCCCCTGATTAACCACCTCACTCCTGCAGGTGAGCTCCGTGTGGGTTTGCTCTGCTAGGGTTAAGGGGGAGGTGGGCTCCTTGTGTTGAAACCTGCCCTGAGCTATGTGTGTTCTATTAATAGTCCTCCTAAATACCTGAGCAATTCACGTTCCACTTTCTGAAGGCAGAAAAGGCCTTTTAGGTCATGGAAAGAGGGGTGATTAGTGAAGGCTGTGGATGAAAAGAGGATATGAAAGTAGCATAGGAATCCTTTGATAGATCCCTCCCTGCTCCTGAGGCATTTTCCTCTCTTTGTCTTGCTTTCAGGTTTCCTCTCCTTGTCTTGCTTTTGCATTTCCCCTGTAGTAAGTGAAGCAACCTCCTAAATCTACACTCTCAAAATGCTTTGCCTTGCCTTTCTCTGCGAAAAGAGACTTTCCCCATGAGTTGTGCTTGGCATAAATGGGGAAAATGCTCTGTGTGTATGTATATATAAAAGAAATAAGTCCATGAGTATTGATCTGCAAATGTTTGGGCTCCTGCTCCATTCATCCAGGGAACAACCCCCAGGCAAAGCAATTCACTGCATCTCAGTTGAGCCACCAAAATGTAAGCATCCAGTAACCAGGCAGTTGCTCAGGGTTCTGTGGTCAGTGCTGCTGAAGGAAGAACTTCTGAGGGCAATTTGTCTGGGTTCTAGGAATGAATCAGCCCCTGAAGGTGCCTGGCTCTTGCCATTGACCAGCAGGGGTCTAAATGATTAATGAGATTAACCCCCCCAGGGATTGGTTCAGGTGTCTAGAGAGAAATGCTCAGTGCTGGTTTGGCTACCGACATGAATCAATAAGGTTGGAAAAGACCTCAGAGATCATCAAGCCCAACCTGTCACCCAACACCTCCTGGCTAACTAAACTATGGCTTCAAGTGCCACATCCCTCTTGAACACCTCCAGGGACAGTTACACCACAATCTACATGGGCAGCACATCCCAACAGCTAACAACTCTCTCTGTGAAGAACTTTTTCCTCACCTCCAGCCTAAACCTCCCCTGGCACAGCTTGAGACTGTGTCCTCTTGTTCTGGTGTTGCTTGCCTGGAAGAAGAGACCAATCCCCACTTGGTTACAACCTCCCTTCAGGGAGTTGGAGAGAGCAAGAAGGTCTCCCCTGAGCCTTCTCTTCTCCAGGCTAAGCAACCCCAGCTCCCTCAGCCTCTCCTCACAGGGCTGTGCTCCAGACCCCTCCCCAGCCTTGTTGCCCTTCTCTGGACACCTTCAAGTCTCTCAATGTCCTTCTTCAATTGAGGAGCCCAGAACTGGACACAGGACTCAAGGTGTGGCTTAACCAGTGCAGAACACAGGGCACTATGATTTCCCTGCTCCTGCTGGCCACACTGTTCCTGATACAGGCCAGGATTCCATTGGCCTTCTTGGCCACCTGGGCACACTGCTGGCTCCTGTTCAGCTGGCTGCCAACCAGTACCCCCAGGTCCCTTTCTGCCTGGCTGCTTTCCAGCCATTCTGTCTAGCTGCCATGCAGCCTGTAGCACTGCATGGGGTTGTTGTGGCCAAAGTGCAGCACCTGGTACTTGGACTTGTTGAATGTCATCCTGTTGGACTCTGCCCATCTGTCCAGCATGGCAAGGTTCCCCTGGAGAACCCTTTTACCCTCTAACCAATCAACATCAATGCATCAGTGTCTTATGCAAGGTGTATCTGATGAGCTGGGAGATGCAATTCCTCTGGGGCATCCATGCCTGTAGGGAAGAGATGGCCACTTGCCTTCTGGTCACTAACAGATGGATACTTTGGGAAACTTCCAATGTGGCTTGGGAGTTATTTAGACATGGAAACCCCATGTTCAGTGCTTAGAAACCTCAGACTCTGTGAGGTGGATCACTGGCTGGCTTTCTGGCTTAACCTCAGGAGCTGGAGCCACATGGATGAAATCCAGCCCTTTCCTACTGCTGCTATAAAGAATCACAGAAGGGCCTGAGTTGGAAGAGATCTTAAAGATCTTCCAGTTCCAGCCCCCAGCCATGGACAGGGACACCTCCCACTAGACCAAGTTGCCCTAATCCTCATCCAGCCTGGTCTTAAACACTTCCAGGAATGAAGTGTCCACAACTTCTCTGGGCAGCTCTTTCCACTACCTCACCACCCTCACAGTAAAGCACTTCTTCCTGATGTCCAATCTGAACCTGGCCCTGCTCCAAACCATTGCCTCTTGTTCTATCATGACAGGCCCTTGTAAAAAGTCGCCCTCCAGCTTTCCCTCAGATCTCATGGAGTTTGCAGTGCTTTGAGGAGGCAACTTCCATGGTCATAATCTTCTGTGGACAGCTGGATTTGCCCACAGGGGTTTCTGCTTAGCTGTTTTCATCAGTGCCTTATGTTACCCATGGTGTCCTGATGCTTTCCAGTGATAGTGGGGATGAGGTGGGACTGGTATGTGTAGACCCAGAAGGTATTTCCAGAGCCACTCATGTACTGTGCTCATGTTGATATTGACTGAGAACAGCTTCATCCCACTGGCAGGTCTTTAGTCCTTAAAGCTACATATCTGTGGTCCCAGGGTTTAGTTGGTTGGGTGGTGTTGGATGATAGGCTGGAGACGATGATCTTGAAGGTCTCTTCCAACCTGGTCTGGTCTATTCTATTCCATTCTATTCCATTCTATTCCATTCTATTCCATTCTATTCTGGGCAAAGAGAAAATTCCTAAGCAAAGCAGAGCAGGGAGGATGTGCATCAACTGTGGCATAGCAGGAAGCAACCAGAGAAGGAAACAGCTCCTTGGGGCAGAGTCTGAGCACAGTGGAAATGAGTGGTCCCAGGAAACTGGGTGTGGAGGACACAAGCCCTATGAAGAGAGGCTGAAGGAGCTGGGGTTGCTTAGCCTGGAGAAGAGGAGGCTCGGGGAGACGTCATTGCTGTCTACAACTGCCTGAAGGGAGGTTGTAGCCAGGTGGGGGTTGGTCTCGTCTCCCAGAAAAGCAGCACCAGAACAAGAGGACACAGTCTCAAGCTGCACCATGGGAGGTTTAGGCTGGAGGTGAGGAGAAAGTTCTTCACAGAGAGAGTAATTGGCCATTTTGATATGCTGCCCAGGGAGGTCATTGAGTCTCCATCCCTGGAGGTGTTTAAGAAGAGCCTGGATGAGGCACTTGGTGCCATAGTTTAGTTGATTAGATGGTGTTGGATGGTAGGTTGGACTTGATCTCAAAGGTCTCTTCCAACCTGGTTAATTCTATTGTATTCCATTCCATTCCATTCCATTCCATTCCATTCCATTCCATTCCATTCCATTCCATTCCATTCCATTCCATTCCACTCTATTCTATTCTATTCTATTCTATTCTATTCTATTAAGAGTGTACCAGAGCACAGCAGTCACCCTGAGTTACTCCATGGAATAGCAGGGTGAGACTTGGAACTAGCAAACACATCAGGATTGAGTCAAGAGGTGCTAGTTGCAATGAAACACCGAGGTATTTGGCTGGCAACCAAACAGTCCAGATCAGCTGCAGTGGCTCAGCAGAGGTTTCCCTGCTCCCCTGGCCATGGTGCTTTAGAGTACTGATGGTCTTTGAAGAAAGAGGGAGAAAATAACCCCCCCTCAGCTATACCTGTAGCAAGCAGCAAGTACATACTCCAAGCTCCCCAGCAGCTTAATTAAAGGAGGAGAAGCCTGCCAGACTTAATTTATTTTTAAAAGCCCCATCAAATTTAATTTGTTGAGTGCAGTTCTTCCATCTGCTTGCAGGCATTATCTCTGGAGTTCAGGAGAAAAAACATATGTCCTGTGGTTAATAAGAATTTGTTCTAATGGATCCTATGACTGGGTGATTAATAACTGCTCTGCTCTGATTGCTCTCATTAGAATGTGCGGCCCTGCAGCCCAGCCCCAACCCTATTGTCATGGAGAGAGAGAGAGATCATAAACTGGCAGATGAAAAATTCCTTTGGCTGAGATGAAAGCAAATGGATCAAGAGGCTGGCTGCATGGGAGCTGCAGGCAGGAACTGCCTTCCTATGGTTCTTATTATTTCTCTTTGGGGATTAGGTATCAGATCATCAAATGTGCACCGAGCAGGGCACTTAGCTCGGTGCTCAGAGTGGGAATGTGAGCTGATGTCTGGCTGCCAAAGGCACTGTGCTGCCTGCCATCCAGCAGCTCCTGGGTAAAGCTCTGCTTTTCATAGACTCCCTCAGTAAGCTTGGACAAGTCCCCTCAACCTCTCCAGGGAAATGTTATCACAGAACCACAAAACGGTTTGGGTTGGAAGGGACCTTAAAGATCAGCCAGTTCCAACCCCCCTGCCATGGGCAGCGACACCTCTCACCAGCCCAGCTTGCTCAAGGCCTCATCCAGCCTGGTCTTGAACATCTCCAGGGAGGAAGCATCCACAACCTTCCTGGGCAACCTCTTCCAGTCTCCCACCACCCTCACTGGAAAGGATTTCTTCCTAATCTCCAGTCTTAATCTCCCCTCTTCCAGCTCAAGGCCATTACCCCTTGTCCTAGCACTGCAAACCCTTGTCAAAAGTCCCTCCCCAGCTCTCCTGTAGATTCCTTCAGGTACTGAAAAGCTTCTCTAAGACCTCCCTGGAGCCTTCTCTTCTCCAGGCTGAACAGCCCCATCTCTTTCTGCCTGTCTCCATAGGGGAGGTCCTCCAGCCCTCTGATCATCCTCGTGGCCTTCTCTGGACCTGCTCTAGCAGCTCCATGTCCTTCTTGTTCTGAGCCCTCCAGAACTGGACATAGTGCTCCAGGGGGAGTCTTATGAGAGCAGAGTAGTGGGGGAGAATCACCTCCCTCATCCTGCTGGTCATATTGTTTTTGATGCAGCCCAGGACTCAGTTGGCCTTCTGGCTCTTACCCCCCAAGATCTCCTCAAGCCTGCTCCTGAGCCATTCTCTACCCAGCCCAGCCACATTTGTGCTTTGGATTTGCCCAGTGCAGATGAGACACTGACCTCACCAGATTGGTGAGACCTCACCTTGAGTGCTGTGTTCAGCTTTGGGCTCCCTAGTTCAGGAGGGACAGGGAGCTGCTGGAGAGGGTCCAGCAGAGGGCTACAAGGATGCTTAGGGGACTGGAGCACTGCCTGGGGCTTGGTGTCATGGTCTAGTCATGAGGTCTGTGGTGACAGGTTGGACTTGATGATCTTTGAGGTTTCTTCCAACCTTGGTGATACTGTGATACTGTGACCTGGGGCTGTTTAGTCTGGAGAAGAGAAGACTGAGAGGGGATTTAATAAATGTTTCTAAATATCTGAGGGCTGGGGGTCAGGAGGCAGGGGACAGACTCTGCTCACTTGCTCCCTGGGATAGGACAAGCAGCAAGGGATGTAAGCTGCAGCACAGGAGGTTCCACCTCAACACAAGGGGGAACTTCTTTACTGTAAGGGTCACAGAGCACTGGAACAGACTCCCCAGAGAGGTGGTGGAGTCTCCTTCTCTGGAGACTTTCAAGGCCTGTCTGGATGTGTTCCTCTGTGACCTGAGCCAGATTGTATGGTCCTGCTCTGGCAGGGGGGGTTGGACTGGATGATCTCTTCGGGTCGCTTCCAACCCCTGACATCCTGTGAGCCTGTGACTGCCCTCTTTTGCTCACTTCCTCCTGGCTTTAACTGGGTGTCCCTTTTCCCCAAGCCTTTCCCTCGAGTCCCGCTGCCTTTCCACCAGCGCACAGCGGCGGAGAGGAGAACGCGCCCCTCCTGTTTTAACCTCCAACCGGTGCTTTCATTCCATGCAAGGAGCAAATCCACAGCAATTCATCATATTTGCTTTCATGAGATGCTGGCTGGATATTAGAACTGTTGGGTTGCTTGGCACACGTTCAACCCACTCCACTTCAGAGGAAATTCCACTCCTTGAACGAGTCCAGCGATTAGGTTATCGTCCTCTCCCCCTCCTCATTTTCTCTGCTCACAATAAAAGCTTGCAAGAGAGAAATTCATTTGGGCTGGTTTGAAAGGCAAGGAGGCGAAATGTGCTCCCAGGCAGGAAATAAAGAGACATTATTACTTCACAGCACCTCCCCACCACCCCCCCCAGCCCCCCAGGGGAGATGGCAGGCGGTCAGGCATGTGGTCCCAGGAGTCATAAAGCAGCGCAAACCGGAACAGGTAACCGGTGTCGTCGGGGCTTTCATTTGCTTTTCCAGCCTTCACCTCACGTTAACCTTCAGAGCAAGAGGTCAGGGAAAGGTTGCAGCCTCAGATGCTGCAGGAAAGGAGCTTGTGCAAGCCTGGCAAAGCCAATGAAGCCAGCCACAAATAGTAATGGGGGGAGAGAGGCAAAAAAAAAGTGAAAGAAATTGCTCCCGAGTTGCGTTTCCATTGCAGCTGGAAAGCCTCAGACAGTTTATGTGCAGGAGGGAAAGGCAGAGGTACCTCAGAGCAGACAAAAGAGCAGGCTGGGAGGGGATCTCATCAGTGCTGATCAATACTTCAAGGGTGGGTGTCAGAAGGATGGGGCCAGGCTTTTTTTCAGTGGTCCCCAGGCATAGGACAAAGGTAACAGGCACAGCCCTCACAGCTGGGGAAGGGTTTGGAGCACAGCCCTGTGAGGAGAGGCTGAGGGAGCTGGGGTTGCTTAGCCTGGAGAAGAGGAGGCTCAGGGGAGACCTTCTTGCTCTCTCCAACTCCCTGAAGGGAGGTTGTAGCCAGGTGGGGGCTGGTCTCTTCTCCCAGGCAACCAACACCAGAACAAGAGGACACAGTCTCAAGTTGTGCCAGGGGAAGTTTAGGCTGAGTGTTAGGAAGAAATTCTTCCCAGAAAGAGAGATTGGCCATTGGGATGTGCTGCAGGGAGGTGATGGAGTCACCATCAGTGGAGGTGTTCAAGAAGAGACTGGATGAAGCACTTGGTGCCATGGTTTAGTTGATTAGATGGTGCTGGGTGAGAGGTTGGACTTTTGATGATCTTTGAGATCTTTTCCAACCTGGTTAATTCTGTATTTTGTATCACAAGCTTGAACATAAGAAGCTCAATATAAACATGAGGAGGAACTTCTTTAATTTAAGTGTGATGAGTCTTATTACAACCTCATTCCTTTCCTTGGAATAGTGTGAGGGGGAATGGTTTTAAGATGAGGGAGAGAAGGTTTAGGCTGGATCTTAGGAGGAAATTCTTCAGGATGAGGCTGGTGGAACTCTGGAATGGGTTGCTCAGAGTGGTTGTGTCTGGCTCCTCCCTGGAGGTGTTCAAGGCCAGGTTGGATGAGGCCTTGAGCAACCAAGTCTAGTTGAGATGCACCCCTGCCCATGGCAGGGTGGTTGGAGTAGATGATCCCTGAGGTGCCTTCCAACCTAAACCTCTCTATGATTCTATCTGCTATGGAAGACAGATTTCATATCTATTAGAAGATTTGACATGACTTCTTTCTTTCTGTTAGGATAGGATAGACTAGGATAGGATAGGATAGGGTAGGATAGCATAGCATAGCATAGCATAGCATAGCATAGCATAGCATAGCATAGCATAGCATAGCATAGCATAGGATTAACCAGGATTAACCACTGAGCTCCATGGTAGGGTTTGGAAGGAACTTCCAGAGATCTTTGGGTGCAACTCCCCAGCCGCATCCATCAGGATCACCTAGGGCAGGTCACACAGGAACACATCCAGGTTGGCTTTGAAAGTCTCCAGTCTCTTATGGGTTTGGTTTGGGTTTTCTTATCTGCAAAAATGAAAGCAGACAAGAAGGGAAAAACACAGGGGAAAAGAGGGGATTGAGTCAGTCATCAGCAAGTTTGCAGATGACACCAAGCTGGGAGCAGATGTTGGTCAGTTAGAGGGCAGAAGGGCTCTGCAGAGGGACCTCGACCGACTGGACAGATGGGCAGAGTCCAACAGGATGGCATTCAACAAGTCCAAGTGCCAGGGGCTGCACTTTGGCCACGGCAACCCCAGGCAGAGCTACAGGCTGGGGTCAGAGTGGCTGAGACCGCCCAAACAGAGAGGGACCTGGGGGTGCTGATTGACAGCCACCTGAACATGAGCCTGCAGTGTGCCCAGGTGGCCAAGAAGGCAAATGGCATCCTGGCCTGCATCAGGAATAGTGTGGCCAGCAGGAGCAGGGAAGTCATTGTGCCCTGTGCTCAGCACTGGTTAGGCCACACCTGGAGTCCTGTGTCCAGTTCTGAGCCCCTCAGTTTAGGAAGGACGTTGAGAGACTTGAAGGTGTCCAGAGAAGGGCAACAAGGCTGGGGAGGGGTCTGGAGCACAGCCCTGTGAGGAGAGGCTGAGGGAGCTGGGGTTGTTTAGCCTGGAGAGGAGGAGGCTCAGGGGTGACCTCATTGCCCTTTACAACTCCCTGAAGGGAGGTTGTAGCCAGGAAGGGGTTGGTCTCTTCTCCCAGGCAAGCAGCACCAGAACAAGAGGACACAGTCTCAAGCTGTGCCAGGGGAGGTTTAGGCTGGAGGTGAGGAGAAAGTTCTTCCCAGAGAGAGTCATTTGTCATTGGGATGTGCTGCCCAGAGAGGTGGTGGAGTCCCCATCCCTGGAGGTGTTCAAGAGGGGATTGGATGTGGCACTTGGTGCCATGGTTTAGTCATGAGGTCTGTGGTGACAGGTTGGACTCAATGATCTTTGAGGTCTCTTCCAGCCTTAATGATACTGTGATGCTGTGAAAGAGTTTATTTCCAGTCTTTGAAAGAGGAAGAGCAAGAGGGGAGAAAGGAAGGACTGGCAAGCCCAGAGTCCTTCCAGACCTGGAGAGCAAACCCCAAAAGAGCCTTTTTCACTGATCATCATTTATCATTTTTTGTTTGTTTGTTGGTTTCATTTTGAAAGTTTTCATTGAAAAAAAAAAAGAAAAAAAGAAGAAGAACTAAGCCATTCCACCAACTCAGCTCTGCTGGTGGAAACCCCTGGGTTCCCTTGGCAACCAGTTTGATTTTTCCAGGGGCCAGAACGTGTATGGAGAAAATTGCAACCGCGTCGTGGCGGCTCCAACTCCCCCAGATTTATGAAGCATGTTAATCAATCACCTCCTCCTGCAGGTGCAGGGCTTTATAAATAGCAATTATGAGGTGGTGGCTTGATGCCAATCTTAATCCCCCTCTCTCCCCACCCCCACCCCCCCACATCCTGAAGTCAGCATCTTCAGAAAGCCCTCTGTGCTTACTAAGGCTCCACAAATCATTACATCTGGAATATTCCTTTTTTGATCCACTTCCAAGGCAGCATCCCTTGTGCCTTCACACTATCAGCTCTTTCATGTGGTCCTCTAAGACCTCTGCTTGGGGCCCTTTGAGATTGTTTCTTTTGCCTCCCCTGGCAGTGGGAGAACTGGCTGGTTGGCCACGGCTGGGCTGCAGAGCTTCCCCGAGCAGTGTTGCCGCTTTAAACGGATCCCAGAATCACAGAATAGTTTGGGTTGGAAGGGGTCTTAAAGATCATCTGGTTCTAAGAAAGCTGGGGAGGGATTTTTTAGGGTGTCAGGCAGTGGTAGGACTGGGTGAGACCCCACCTGGAGCGCTGCCTCCAGTTCTGGAGCCTCTATGACAGGAAGGATCTGGAGGTGCGGGGAGGTGTCCAGAGAAGGGCCATGAGGAGGAGCAGAGGGCTGGAGCTGCTCTGCTGTGAGGACAAACTGAGAGAGTTGGGGCTCTTCAGTCTGGAGGAGAGAAGGCTCCAAGGAGACTTAATTGTGGCTTTCCAGTATCTGAAGGGGGCTCCAAGAAAGCTGGGGAGGGACTTTTGAGGGTGTCAGGGAGTGATAGGACTGGGGGGGATGGAGCAAAACTAGAAATGGGGAGATTGAGATTGGATGTGAGGAAGAAGTTGTTCCCCATGAGGGTGGTGAGAGCCTGGCACAGGTTGCCCAGGGAGGTGGTGGAAGCCTCCTGCCTGGAGGTGTTTGCAGCCAGGCTGGATGTGGCTGTGAGCAACCTGCTGCAGTGTGAGGTGTCCCTGCCCATGGCAGGGGGGTTGGAACTGGCTGAGCCTTGAGGTCTCTTCCAACCCTGACAATTCTATGATTCTAACCCCCTGCCATGGGCAGGGACACCTCCCACCAGCCCAGGTTGCTCAAGGCCTCATCCAGCCTGGCCTTGAACACCCCCAGGGATGAGGAATCCACAACCTCCTTGAGCAACCTGCTCCACTCTTGTCACTTTCACAGGAGGTTATGACACTGGAGAGTGAAAACTGACACCTTTAATGACAAATCCTTAGCCTGATTCTTTTGCAATGAGTGACACTTTGGAATGTGAGCAGGTTCTTCTCTCCAAGATGTTCTTCTGGAGGGTGGCATTTCTTCAGACTGAGGTTTTGAAGAGTTTTCCCTGGAGCTTCTGCTTCTCTGCTAACCCTTTGTGCAGCCACTGGGGTTCCCTACCTCTCCCATGATGTTTGCTTTGTTCACACACGGTGACTTGCTGCAAACCAACACCTGTGAACACCTGTGGACACCTGGAACACCTGTGAAACCACCTGTGAAAGCTGGGGTGCTTATAGCCTGGAATAGACTGCCCAGGGAGGTGGTGGAGTTGCCATCACTGAAGGTCTGTAAGAAAAGCTTGGATGTGGCACTTGGTGGCAGGGTTTAGCTGATGTGGTGGTGTTAGGCCACAGGCTGGACTTGATGATCTCAGAGGTCTTTTCCAGCCTCAGTCATTCTGTGATTAGCAAGGCCAGGAGCAAAGTGACATTTCCTGGTGAACCCTGTCTGTTTAGCATTCATTTGAGGCTTTGGTGTTCACTGTGGCCACTGTCCTCTTGCCTTTTCTAGCCATGGTGTCCCTCTGGTCATGGTGCCATGTGGACTTGGTGCTTCAAGACCTGGTTTCATTCACAGGATTCATCAGGTTGGAAGGGACCTTCAAAGGTCATCTTGTCCAACCCTCCTGCAGGCAGCAGGGACTCCTCCAACTAGAGCAGGCTGCCCAGGGCCACATCAAATCTGATCTTGAATAGGGTTTCAACCACATCCCTGGACAGTCTGTGTATCAAGGACACTGTGCCCATGCTTTTCTCAGGTTGGGGTTTACTTGAGCAGCCACAGGTGTTTCAGTTGGCCAGCAGATCTGAGGATGTGGATGTCCCCCTCTGCTTGGCACTGGGGATGCTGTGCCTCCAGTACCTTGTTCAGTTTTGGGCCCTTCACTGTAAGAAGCACTTTGAGGTGCTGGAGCACGTCCAAAGAGCAACCAGTCTGGTGAAGGGCCTTGAACACAAGCCATATGAGGAGTGGCTGAGGAAAATGGGGGCTTAATCTTCAGAAGAGGAGGCTGAAGGGAGACCTCATTGACCTCTCCAAGTCCCTGAACGGAGTTTGGAGCGAGGTGGGGATTGGTCTCTTTTCCCATGCAGCAAGTGACAGGACAGGAGGAATGCTGTCAAGTTGTTCCAGAGGAGCTTCAGGTTGGATATTAGGAAACATTTCTTTGCAGTAAGGGTTCTCAGGCACTGGCACAGGCTGCCCAGGGAGGTGGTGGAGTCCCCATCCCTGGAGAGATTTCACAGCTGCCTGGATGTGGTGCTGAGGGATGTGGTTTAGTGGCAGTGCCTTAGCAGCGGCGATGGGATTGTGAGCTCTGGGTGAGCAGCTGGACTTGCTGATTTCAAAGCTCTCTTTCAACCTCCCCAGTTCCAGGATTCTATTCTAAGGGTTCTTGTGCCATCCCCTAAAGAAAGCTTTTGGCATCTGCTTCACTGGGGGAAGCACAGGGAGCAGAGCTGTCAAGGTCATGGACTTAGGTCACTTGTTAGTGTAGCAACTTCTCCGGGGTTTTGATGAAAAGGAGCATTGTGCCCCCTCTGAGAAAGCCCGGCTCTGCTGGGCTCTTTGCTCTGCAGAAGTGCCCAAATGAGGTAAAGGGAAGGCTGTTTCCAAGTGACATGATCCCTTGAAAGATTGGTATGCTGGAAAATAATTAGCTGTCAAGACAAGTTGCTCGTGCCGCCTGCCCCCCGCGGCCAGAGGGAGTTCGCTGGCCTCACAGCCCATGCAGAACCACCAGGGGAAGGGGGAAGCTGTCCCCAGACTCGAGATGGAAAGCTTCTATGTCCCCAGAATGTGTTACTTGGTCCAGCTTACAGGAGGTCAGGAAGAGTCACAGCTCTCTGTGCACAGCAAAGGAGGCACAGAGCCGGAGCATAACCTGGGGGTGCTGAGGCTTAATAACTTCTGTGGGTGCCTTGCGTGATGGACAGATTCATCTCCAGCACACCATGGTGTTCCTTCCAGATGAATCCTAATCAGCAGCAAGCTGAAACTCCCTTGCCTTTAATACACACCAATAACTTCAGCTCTTCCCCCTGTCTCCTGGCAGCAGTAGGAGCCTGGGTCATGGTTTTGCTGGGGAAATGGTTTTCTTTCCTCCGAGGTGGAATATTTAAGGCCAAACTGGATCAATGGTTTGCATTTCCATGCATTGTCTGGCAACACACGTGGAGCAGCTCCCCACACACTCCTCAAAGCTTTTACAACATTGAGAGGCCTCCATAAACCTCAAGCAGCAAGGAAGATATTAGAGGAATGTCTTAAAAAGGAGAAGAGGGGGGGGAGGAAAGAGGGCAACGGGGGAGCTGAGCAAACTCATAAGAAAGCATCAAAAGGTATATGAGAAACAACAGGAATGTGATTCCAGGGGGATGTGGGAGGCTCAGCTTCTCCCCAGTATATAGGAAACTTCTGGATTAGCTAAAGGTGTCTTCTGCTTTTGTTTTCCCTGAAGCCAAATGAATAGCTCCTTGCAGGGAAATAATGAGCATGCACCCTGTGGGCTCTCTGAGCAGGTGGAGGGGTCAAAGCCAGCATAGCCAGCAGGTGAAAGGAGGTGATTCTCCCCCTCTGCTCCACTCTGCTGAGACCCCACTTGGAGCCCTGTGTCCAGTTCTGGAGCCTCTATTACAGGAAGGATCTGGAGGTGCTGAAAGGTGTCCAGAGAAGGGCCACGAGGAGGAGCAGAGGGCTGGAGCTGCTCTGCTGTGAGGACAGACTGAGGGAGTTGGGGTTGTTCACCCTGGAGAAGAGGAGGCTCCAAGGAGACTTAATTGTGGCCTTCTAGTATCTGAAGAGGGCTACAAGAAAGCTGGGGAGGGACTTTTGAGGGTGTCAGGGAGTGATTGGACTAGGGGGAATGGAACAAAACTAGAAGAAGATGGATTCAGATTGGATGTGAGGAAGAAGTTGTTCCCCAGGAGGGTGGTGAGAGCCTGGCACAGGCTGCCCAGGGAGGTGGTGGAAGCCTCCTGCCTGGAGGTGTTTGCAGCCAGGCTGGATGTGGCTGTGAGCAACCTGCTGTGGTGTGAGGTGTCCCTGGGCATGGCAGGGGGGTTGGGACTGGCTGAGCCTTGAGGTCCCTTACAACCCTGACAGTTCTGTGATCTGGAGCACCTGTAACAGCACCCAGTGGGGCAACTGGTCCAGGATTCAATGGCCTCAGTTATCAGTCTCACCTCTCAGATTTCCCTGTGCTGGGGATATGGTGGCTTCTGCTCTGAACTGAGCTGGTGAAACATCCTTTTACTCAGGAATTGGAAATCCAGCCCATCACTGGGAACCTCAGTAGGGTGAATGGTTTGACAAAGAGCAAGATGTGTTGAGTAGGAGGATGTTGGAAATGACAGCTTTGGCTGACTCCTGCCTCAGGGAAGGGATTGAGACCTTTCATGCTCCTTGTGCTGGTTTCTTGCTACAGTCAGTTTGGCCAAAACATCCTGCCTTGGATGGAGGGGTGAGTAGGGGCCAGACCAAGAGCAGGGATGCAGGGTTGGTGCATCAAATATGGCAACTAGTCCTTGACATGTGAGCAACTGCCAAAGCCACAAGATTCACCTCCTTTAGCAAGGCTTTGATGAGCCTTCCCACCTCTGGATGTGGCCTGAGAGCCAGGGTAGCCTGGGATGGGGGGTTCTAGTGGACAGAGAGAGTGTGGGGGGGAGGAGTGCAGATGCCTTTTGAATAGAATAGAATAGAATTAACCAGGTTGGAAAAGACCTTTGAGATCCTCAAGTCCAACCTATCACCCAACACCATCTAATCAACTAAACCATGGCACCAAGTGCCTCATCCAGGCTCTTCCTAAGCACCTCCAGGGATGGGGACTCCACCACCTCCCTGGGCAGCACATCCCAAGGGCCAGTCTCTCTTTCTATGAAGAACTTCTTCCTAACATCCAGCCTAAACCTCCCCTGGCACAGCTTGAGATTGTGTCCTCTTGTTCTGGTGCTGGTTGTCTGGGAGAAGAGACCAACCCTCACTTGGCTACAACCTCACTTCAGGGAGTTATAGACAGCAAGAAGGTCTCCCCTGAGCCTCCTCTTCTCCAGGCTGAGCAACCCCAGCTCCCAGCTCTTTGTGTTTGCAAGTGGAGAGAGGATGCCCTGCCATGAACTGCTGAGGACAGGGCTGCCCAGTCAGGGAGTGGGCATTGTGTGGGCACCCAGGTCTCAGGGTCAAACCTAGCTGGACCCATGCCACATGTGGGTTCTTGCCTGGTGGCTCCTTCAGCAGCTGGGATTCCTTAAGAACAAATATCCCCCAGGGGTTTCTCCTTCTCCTATTCCTTCTAATGACATAAATACCAACACAGTTGGCAGAATCTGGGTAGTTCCATTGCATCAGCCACAAGAAGGCAGATTTCTTTGGTCTTTTCTCTTTGCTTTTCAAGGATCTCAGATTAGCCTCAAAGTATTAATTCATCTGGCAGCTCTGCAGGGATACTTGATAGCCACTGCTTATGGGTGGGGAGCTGGGGACCTGGAGATCTGGAAGGACTGCTTCAGCACGTTGGGTGGCAGGGCTGGAAATGGAAAGCAGAAGGCTTGCCTGGCTGTTTCCTGCTCTAACCACGGCCTGGCCACCTTCTGCTCACATAGCAGTGAGCAAGCTGGAGAAGGCTTTTTTGCTAAGGGAAGCAAATCTTGGTTGCAAGCTTTCAAAGGCTCCTTGCAAACACAGGCTGATGGGGTGGGGACTGTGCTTTAAACCTCATGGCAAACACCTTGGCTGTGTCCCCTTTCAAGTGGAAGCCTGAACTGAGGGAATTTGACTGATGTGTGCTTTTATCTAAGCCATTCCCTATTATGCTAAGCACAG
>NW_027142563.1:0-36680 GCF_026170545.1 Melanerpes formicivorus | reverse complement strand
TCCCTTCCCTTCCCTTCTCTTTCTCCCTTTCTCCCTTTCTCTCTCTCTTTCTCTCGCTCTTTCTCTCGCTCTTTCTCTCTCTCTCGCTCTTTCTCTCTCTCTCGCTCTTTCTCCTTTCTTTCCTCCCTCTTATTTTGTAGAACAAAAGTGTGGGCACGAGGGTGGAGGCAGAGTAGTGATGAGATTGACTTGGACAGGCAGAAGAGTTGGGTGGAGGGGAATCTCATGAAGTTCAAAAGGGCAAGCAGAGAGTCCTGCACCTGGGGAGGAACAACCTCCTGCACCAGGACAGGGGAAAGGTGACCTGATGGAAAGCAGCTCTGCAGAGTAGGACCGGGGAGGGCTGGTGGACAGCACCTTTGCCATGAGCCAGCAATGTGCCCTCATGGCCAAGAAGGCAAGTGGTCTCCTAGGGTGTGTTCAGAAGAGTATGGCCAGTAGATTGAGGGAGGTTCTCCTGCCCTTCTGCTCAACCCTAGCGAGGCCACATCTGGAGTCCTGTGTCCAGTTCTGACTTCCCCAGCGATAGCAGAGGCTAGAAAGCTTCTGAGGGGCCTGGAGCAGCTCTGTAAGCAGCAAAGGCTGAGAGCCCTGGAGCTGAGAGCCTGCAGAAGAGCAGCCCCAGAGGGAAGCTGAACAATGCTCAGCATTGATCAGGGTGGGAGGAAGAGGATAGTGCTCTGTGGTGCCCAGACACATGACAAGGTTCAATTGGTATGACCTGGAATCCAGAGGGTTCCATGCAAAGATGAACAGGAACTTGTTTGTTGTGAGGGTGCTGGAGGCCTGGAGCAGGCTGCCCAGAGAGGTTGTGGAGTCTCCTGGTGTGGAGAGCTTCCAAGCCCAGCTGGGCACTGTGCTCCTGGGCAAGCTGCTGTGGGTGCCCTGCTTGAGCAGGGGGTTGGACTGGATGATCCCTAGAGGTCTCTTCCAACACCACTGTGCTGGAATTCTAGGTCTGATCATTCTAAGGAGCAGAGGTGTATTGCTGAGGAGCAGGCAGGGATGGTCTGAAGGTATCTCTGGCACCGTATCCCAGGAGTGTTAGTTTCCCTCTTCAGCTCCCACATTGCTGCTGCCCTATTCCCCCTTCCCTAGCTCCACAAACAGTGTCACAGTATCACCAAGGTTGGAAGAGATCTCAAAGATCATCAATTCCAACCTGTCACCACAGACCTCATGACTACACCATAGCACCAAGTGCCACATCCAATCCTCTCTTGAACCCCTCCAGGGATGGGGATTCCACCACCTCCCTGGGCAGCACATTCCAATGGCTAACGATCCTCTCAGTGATGAACTTTCTCCTCACCTCCAGCCTAAACTTTCCCTGGCACAGCTTGAGACTGTGTTCTCTTGTTCTGGTGCTGCTTGCCTGGAAGAAGAGACCAACTCCCTCCTGGCTACAACCTGCCTTCAGGGAGTTGTAGACAGCAATGAGGTCTCCCCTGAGCCTCCTCTTCTCCAGGCTAAGCAACCCCAGCTCCCTCAGCCTCTCCTCACAGGGCACAGTTTTGTTGCCCTTCTCTGGACACCTTGAAGTCTCTCAATGTCCTTCCTAAACTGAGGAGCCCAGAACTGGACACAGGACTCAAGGTGTGGCCTAACCAGTGCTGAGCACAGGGCACAATGACCTCCCTGCTCCTGCTGGCCACACTCTTCCTGATACAGCGCAGCAGGGGAAAGATGCAAGAATGTCATTAGGGTCACCCCACGAGCCCCCAGCTGTGGCTAAGGAACAATTCCTGACAAAATGAGGTGGTTGGAAGGGTTAGGAGATAAAAAGCTGCCTGTCACTGCGCGCCACAAACCTATATTCCAATTTCATCTGGCGGGCGCGCGGTCCTCTTTTATCCGGGTTCCTGTTTGAAGGGATTTGAAGCGGAGTAGATAATCCTAACTTTGAACATAAATCACTGGGGCTGCGTGGCTGATAGATGCTCTGCACTTTCTGATGATAATGGCTGCCTGGAGCCTGGGAGGGAAAATGCCAGCAGCTTATCTCTGCGGAGCAGCATCGGGAGGGCGTGCGGAGAGGCGAGGGAAGGGGAGGCAGTGGGCGCGGGGCGGGGGCTGTTCTCTGCTTGTTTACCTGGTGGCTGGCTTTGAACATCTGAGCTTGAGCAGAGGCACTCTGGGCTGTGGCTGGCAACGCTGGGAGTCAGGGGCTGCAGAGGCACCACTGTTACAAGAGGAGGGCAGGCGGCTGAGAGAAGGGAGGCTGCTTGGTGCTCACCACACGTGAGGCAGAGCTCCAGATGGTTCCACCGCAGCCTGGGAGTCACAGAATCATAGAACTGGTTGGGCTAGAAAAGCCCTCAAAGATCATTGAGTCTGACCAGCAATTTAACACCACCCTGGCCATTAAACCATGTCCCCAAGTTCCATGTCCACATATTTCTTGAAGTCCTCCAGGGAGAGTGACTCCAACCTATTCCAGTGCCTGCCCACTCCTCCCTGAAGGGGCTTTGGGGCTGCAAAGACCACTGGCTAGGCCACACCTTGAGTCCTGTGTCCAGTTCTGGGCCCTTCAGTTTAAGAAAGATGTTGAGTTGCATCAGGAAGTGTGGAGCCAGCAGGAGCAGGGAGGTCATTGTGCCCTGTGCTCAGTACTGGTTAGGCCACACCTTGAGTCCTGTGTCCAGTTCTGGGCTCCTCAGTTTAAGAAAGATGTTGAGTTGCTGGGACATGTCCAGAGAAGGGCAACAAAGCTGGGGAGTGGTCTGGAGCACAGCCCTGTGAGGAGAGGCTGAGGGAGCTGGGGTTGCTTAGCCTGGAGAAGAGGAGGCTCAGGGGAGACCTTCTTGCTCTCTCCAACTCCCTGAAGGGAGGTTGTAGCCAGGTGGGGGTTGGTCTCTTCTCCCAGGCAGCCAGCACCAGAACAAGAGGACACAGTCTCAAGCTACACCAGGGGAGGTTTAGGCTGGATGTTAGGAAGGAGTTCTTCCCAGCAAGAGAGATTGGCCATTGGGATGTGCTGCCCAGGGAGGTGGTGGAGTCACCATCACTGGAGGTGTTTAGAAGAGCCTGGCTGAGGCACTGGGTGCCATGGTTTAGTTGATTAGGTGGTGTTTGGTGATAGGTTGGACTTGAGGATCTCAAAGGTCTTTTCCAACCTGGTTAATTCTGTATTCTGTCACCAGAGTGAGTCCATGGTTTGTATTTTACTGCAGATGGTTTTAAAACAGGAGGGAACTACAGCTTCTCTATTTCCCCTTCCCCCCCTCCCCCCTTTCTTTTTCTTCCAGCCACAGTACAGATGACAGCTCAAAGAGTTGCACTTTTCCTTCTGAAGATGCAAATCCCCACAAAGGTCAGGTTTCACTATGGGTTGGATTGTTTCTTATTTAGTTTTTTCTTCTAAAGCTCCATTTTATTCCAATTAGTTTACATTTCAAAGTCATTTCGAGCCAGAGAGCTGGATTCATTTCTTCCTTGGAACTTCTGTCTCTTACTCAAAATGAAAACATCCTAATACCAAAACCAAAAAGAAGAGGGGGAAGAACCCCCCAAACACACAAACCAACAGCTAAACAAACCCCCAAATCCAATAAAACCCAAAAGCCAACCAAAAACTCTAGAAGAAAACAGATGCTGTCCCAGAAGCAGATTGATTGGCATTTTTCTAATCAAAATTTCCAGGCAGCCTTAGGGGGACACTGCAGAACCCTTTAGAATCACAGAATGCTAGGTTGGAGGGGACCTCAAAGATCATCTGCTCCAACCTTTCCAACATTGAGCTTTCTTAAGGCTCAAGCTGTGCCAGGGGAGGTTTAGGTTAGAGTTAAGGAGAAAGTTCTTCACAGAGAGTTGTTAGCCATTGGGATGTGCTGCCCAGGGAGGTCATTGAGTCTCCATCCCTGGAGGTGTTCAAGAGAGGATTGGATGTGGCACTTGAAGCCATGGGCTGCACCAAGAGCAGTGTGGCCAGCAGGTCGAGGGAGGTGATTCTCCCCCTCTACTCAGCTCTGGTGAGACCCCATCTGGAGTACTGCCTCCAGTTCTGGAGCCCCTATTACAAGAGGGATCTGGAGGTGCTGGAAGGTGTCCAGAGAAGGGCCACGAGGATGTTCAGAGGGATAGAGCTGCTCTCCTGTGAGGACAGACTGAAGGAGTTGGGGCTGTTCAGTCTGGAGAAGAGAAGGCTCTGAGGTGACCTCATTGTGGCCTTCCAGTATCTGAAGGGGGCTACAGGAAGGCTGGGGAGGGACTGCTCAGCATCTCAGGCAGTGATAGGACTAGGGGGAATGGAATGAAGCTGGAGGTGGGGAGATTCAGGCTGGAGGTGAGGAGGAAGTTCTTCCCCATGAGAGTGGTGAAGCCCTGGAATGGGTTGTCCAGGGAGGTGGTTGGGGCCCCATCCCTGGAGGTGTTTAAGCCCAGGCTGGATGAGGCTGTGGCCAGGCTGATCTAGTGTGGGGTGTCCTTGCCCCTGGCAGGGGGGTTGGAACTAGATGATCACCAAGTGGTGAAGCCCTGGAATGGGTTGTCCAGGGAGGTGGTTTGGGGTGCCGTCCCTGGAGGTGTTTCACAGTATCACAGTATCACTTAGGTTGGAAAGGACCTCGAGAATCATTGAGTCCAACCTATCAACACAGACCCCATGACTAGACCATGGCACCAAGTGCCACATCCAATCCCCTCTTGAACACCTCCAGGGATGGTGACTCAACCACCTCCCTGGGCAGCACATTCCAATGACGAATGACTCGCTGGGTGAAGAACTTCCTCCTCACCTCGAGTCTAAACCTCCCCTGGTGCAGCTTGAGACTGTGTCCTCTTGTTCTGGTGCTGGTTGCCTGGGAGAAGAGACCAACCCCTTCCTGGCTACAACCACCTTTCAGATAGTTGTAGAGGGCAATGAGGTCACCCCTGAGCCTCCTCTTCTCCAGGCTAAACAATCCCAGCTCCCTCAGCCTCTCCTCATAGGACTTGTGTTCAAGGTCTCTCCCCAGCCTTGTTGCCCTTCTCAGGACACCTTCAAGTCTCTCAATGTCCTTCTTAAACTGAGGGGCCCAGAACTGGACACAGGACTCAAGGTGTGGGCTAACCAATGCAGAGTACAGGGGCACAATGACCTCCCTGCTCCTGCTGGCCACACTATTCCTGATGCAGGCCAGGATGCCATTGGCCCTCCTGGCCACCTGGGCACACTGCTGACTCATATTCGGGTGGCTGTTGATCAGCACCCCCAGGTCCCTCTCTGTTTGGGAGCTCTCAGCCACTCTGACCCCAGCCTGTAGCTCTGCATGGGATTGCCGTAGCCAAAGTGCAGCACCTGGCACTTGGACTTGTTAAATGCCATCCCATTGGCCCCTGCCCATCTGTCCAGTCGGTCGAGGTCCCTCTGCAGAGCCCTTCTGCCCTCTAACTGACTTTAAGCCCAGGCTGGATGAGTCTCTGGCCAGGCTGCTCTAGTGTGGGGTGTCCCTGCCCATGGCAGCGGGGTTGGAACTAGATGATCCTTGTGGTCCCTTCCAACCCTGACTGATACTATGACAAATGCATGACAAACTCCATGGTTTAGCTGTCATGAGGTGTTGGGTGAAAGGTTGGACTTGGTGGTCTTTTAAGTCTTTTCCAACCTTGTTGATTCTATGATTCTGTGAATGATGCCTTGGCAACTGCTTTGGATTAGCTGCCTGGGTGAGGGTTTGGTGGGGGTATTTTTTGCCTGGGACTAGATGAGTCTTTTGGTTCAGAGGAGGGGTGAAGATTTTGCAGCCAAACCCCACTTTGTCTCCAGGTGAGCTCCAGATGCTCTTCACCCCCTAAAGGAGGTGTAATGGTCCAAATCCAAGACTGTTCTGTTCCAACAGCTCTGAACCACAAGCATAGTCAGGATGTTTAATCTGAGACCAGACTAAACCTCGTACAGAATCAATCCCGCCAGTTAGATGCTCCAGCATCACTACCACATGTACAGATGCTGCAGGTCTAACCATGTGCTACACCACAAGGATGAGCAAAGGGCTGGAGCTGCTCTCCAAAGAAGACAGGCTGAGAGAGGTGGGGCTGTTCAGTCTGGAGAGGAGAAGGCTCTGAGGAGACCTAATTGTGGCCTGCCAGTATCTGAAGGGGGCTCCCAGAAAGCTGGGGAGGGACTTTTGAGGGTGTCAGGGAGTGATAGGACTGGGGGGGATGGAACAAAACTAGAAGTGGGAAGATTGAGACTGGATGTGAGGAAGAAGTTGCTCCCCAGGAGGGTGGTGAGAGGCTGGCACAGGTTGCCCAGGGAGGTGGTGGAAGCCTCCTGCCTGGAGGAGTTTGCAGCCAGGCTGGATGTGGCTGTGAGCAACCTGCTGCAGTGTGAGGTGTCCCTGCCCGTGGCAGGGGGGCTGGAACTGGCTGATCCTTGAGGTTCCTCCCAACCCTGACAATCCTTTCTACACCTGCCTGAAGGAGGTTGTAGCCAGGTGGGGGTTGGTCTGTTCTGCCAGGCAAGCAGCACCAGAACAAGAGGACACAGTCTCAAGCTGTGCCAAGGGAGATTTAGGCTGGATGTTAGGAAGCAGTTCTACACAGAGAGAGTGATTGCCCATTGGAATGTACTGCCCAGGGAGGTGGTGGAGTCACCATCACTGGAGGTGTATACGAGGAGACTGGATGGGGTGCTTGGTGCCATGGTTTAGTTGATTGG
Source organism: Melanerpes formicivorus (assembly GCF_026170545.1). Lineage (NCBI taxonomy): Eukaryota > Metazoa > Chordata > Aves > Piciformes > Picidae > Melanerpes > Melanerpes formicivorus. The sequence goes on along the minus strand of NW_027142563.1, from coordinate 30,040 downwards.
ATGGTGTTGGATGATAGGTTGGACTCGATGATCTCAAAGGTCTCTTCCAACCTGGTTTATTCTATTCTAATTCTATGATTAACATTCCCCCTCCCCTTTTTTCCCCCCCCTCTCCTGTCAGCATTTCTGTTATTTAACAGCCTTTTAGAAACCCATTTCCTAGGCTATTTTAAGCTTCAGGCAGAGTCAGGAGACCACATCTGAGAGTGACGATTTAAATCTCCAGACAGCTCGGGAGATAAGTCAAAACAAATTCCAGGATGTTCCTCTAAAGAGCTGTTTCCACTTAAGGAAGTCCCATTGGGAGCCCAGTTAAAGAACCACCTAATCCACCCCACATTCTCTACAGTGAAACAGGTCCATTTGAAAGAAAGTTTGTGACAGTTGCTGTGCAGTGAATACATAATGAACACCATCCAGAGCAAGCTGGAAATTGCAGCCTGGGTGGTGGTTTTCTGTCAGCTCTTCGCTTTGTGGCTGTTGATAACTTTTCTGGGATCCTGATTTCCTCCTCCTCCTTCTTTTTTAACTCCCATCTTCCAGGCTGCCAATGTCATGTAGCAGAATTCCAGCCTTACTCCCTGAAAATGCTGTAAGGCTGCTTGATGGGAGAAATATCATAGAATGATGGAATCAACCAGGTTAGAAGAGACCTCAACGATCTCCAAGTCCAACCTGTCACCCAACACCTCCTGACTACTAAACCATGGCACCAAGTGCCACATCCAATCCCCTCTTGAACACCTCCAGGGACAGTTACTCCACAACCTCCCTGGGCAGCACATCCCAAAGGCCAACAACTCTCTCTGGGAAGAACTTTATTTTCACCTCAAACCTAAACCTCCCCTGGCACAGCTTGAGACTGTGTCCTCTTGTTCTGGTGCTGGGTGCCTGGGAGAAGAGACCAACCCCCACCTGGCTACAACCTCCCTTCAGGGAGTTGTAGACAGCAATGAAGTTTCCCCTGAGCCTCCTCTTCTCCAGGCTAAGCAACCCCAGCTCCCTCAGCCTCTCCTCACAGGGCTGTGCTCCAGACCTCTCCCCAGCCTCATTGCCCTTCTCTGGACACCTTCAAGTCTCTCAATGTCCTTCTTAAATTGAGGAGCCCAGACCTGGACACAGGACTCAAGGTGTGGCCTAACCAGTGCTGAGCACAGGGCACAATGACTTCCCTGCTCCTGCTGGCCACACTGTTCCTGATGCAGGCCAGGATGCCCTTGGCCTTCTTGGCCACCTGGGCACACTGCTGGCTCATGTTCAGCGGCTGTCAATCAGCACCCCCAGGTCCCTCTCTGTTTGGCAGCTCTCAGCCACTCTGACCCCAGCCTGTAGCTCTGCCTGGGGTTGCTGTGGCCAAAGTGCAGCCCCTGGCACTTGGACTTGCTGAATGCCATCCTGTTGGACTCTGCCCATCATGTCCAGCCTGGCAAGAGTGTTGGACGCGATGATCTTTGAGGTCTCTTCCAACCTTAGGAATACTGAATAGGTTACTGAATATCCCTCTGCAGAGGTCTCCTACCCTCTAACTGATCAAATCTGCTCCCAACTTGGTGTCATCTGCAAATTTACAGATGACTGACTCAATCCCCTCATCCAGACCATCAGTAAAGATATTAAACAGAATGGGGCCCAACACTGATCCCTGGGGGACACCACCAGTGCCTGGCTGCCAGCTGGATGCTACACAGAAAGCAGGTTAAGGAGTGAGTTACAGCATGGGAAGAAAGCCAAGGGAGGGAAGTTGGGATGTGGAGAAAAGGAAAGGGGGTTTTATCAAAAGTTCTGGGCTCCCCAGCTCAGGAGAGACAGGGAAGTACTGGAGAGAGTCCAGCAGAGGCTACAAGGCTGCTGAGGGGCCTGGAGCAGCTCTGTGAGGAGCAAAGGCTGAGAGCCCCTAGTGGTGTTGAGCCAGGAGAAGAGCAGTCCTAGAGGGGAGCTGAGAAATGCTCAGCAAGACCTCAAGGGTGGGGAGCAACAGACTGGGGCCAGACTGTTATCAGTGGCGCTCCTCAGGACAAAGAGCAGTATTGTATTTGCCCATTCCAGGCATCAAAGAGCAGAGGCTATCAGCTACAAAGATTCTTCATGTAGAAAGCAGTGTTGGTGTTTCTTATTTTCCAAGGCAAGGAAGCAGCTCTTCTCACAGTGGTCAGAAGTGATCTGCAGAGCATGGAGTCAAGACTGTTGAGTAGGGTTTGTAAATGTCTGGAATGCTCTGTCATGCAGAGCAACAGGTTGGGGTCAGAGTGGCTGAGAGCTGCCAAACAGAGAGGGACCTGGGGGTGCTGATTGACAGCCACCTGAACATGAGCCAGCAGTGTGCCCAGGTGGCCAAGAAGGCCAATGGCATCCTGGCCTGCATCAGGAACAGTGTGGCCAGCAGGAGCAGGGAAGCCATTGTGCCCTGTGCTCAGCACTGGTTAGTTCTTCCCAGAGAGAGTTGATAGTCATTGGGATGTGCAGCCTAGGGAGGTTGTGGTGTAACTGTCCCTGGAGGTGTTCAAGAAGGGATTGGATGTGGCACTTGGAGCCATGGTTTAGTAGTCATGAGGTGTTGGGTGACAGGTTGGACTTGATGATCTTTGAGGTCTCTTCCAACCTTATTGATTCTGTGATTCATATCTTGACAGTAAATTTGGGGCTGACCTTGTTTTCTGACTTCTGTAGCTTTTCCACTGTAGCTCTGGCTTGTCTCCTAAAGGGAATGATGTTTACATAGCTCTTCATGTTGAGCTGCTGCTGCACCACCTTATTCTATCTTTTTTTTTCTGTTAATGAGTTCTTTGCATTTGCAGAGGCAAAAGTAGGGCAAATGTTGTGTTTCTCTTTGTTCTGGCTAATCATGTCCTCCCTTTCACATCCTCTAATAGAATTTGATGCTGGAGGTAACACAGGAGTCATCAAGGTCGATGCAGGCGATTCTCCCCCTCTGCTCTACTCTGCTGAGACCCCACTTGGAGCTCTGTGTCCAGTTCTGGAGCCTCTATTACAGGAAGGATCTGGAGGTGCTGGAAGGTTGGACTTGGTGATCATCTAGTTCCAACCCCCCTGCCATGGGCAGGGACACCCCACACTAGATCAGCCTGGCCAGAGCCTCATCCAGCCTGGGCTTAAACACCTCCAGGCTGAGGCCTCAACCACCTCCCTGGACAACCCATTCCAGGGCTTCACCACTCTCATGGGGAAGAACTTCCTCCTCACCTCCAGCCTGAATCTCCCCACCTCCAGCTTCATTCCATTCCCCCTAGTCCTACCACTCCCTGAGATCCTGAGCAGTCCCTCCCCAGCCTTCCTGTAGCCCCCTTCAGATACTGGAAGGCCACAATGAGGTCACCTTGGAGCCTTCTCTTCTCCAGACTGAACATCCCCAACTCCTTCAGTCTGTCCTCATAGGAGAGGTGCTCCAGCCCTCTGCTCATCCTCCTGGCCCTTCTCTGGACACCTTCCAGCACCTCCACATCCCTCTTGCAATAGGGGCTCTAGAACTGGAGGCAGTACACCAGAGCTGAGCAGAGGGGGAGAATCACCTCCCTTGACCTGCTGGCCACACTTCTGATGCAGCCCAGGATCTGATTGCCTTTGTGGGCTGCAAGTGCACACTGAGAGCTCATGGGGTTTTTTTTGAGGGTGTCAGGGAGTGATAGGACTGGGGAGGGGATGGATCAAAACCTGAAATGGGTAGATTCAGATTGGATGTTAGGAAGAAGTTGTTCCCCAGGAGGGTGGTGAGAGCCTGGCACAGGTTGCCCAGGGAGGTGGTGGAAGCCTCCTGCCTGGAGGTGTTTGCAGCCAGGCTGGAGGTGGCTGTGAGCAACCTGCTGTAGTGTGAGGTGTCCCTGGCCATGGCAGGGGGGTTGGAGCTGGCTGAGCCTTGAGGTCTCTTCCAACCCTGACAATTCTGTGATTCTATGACCTCATCTGACCTTCTTTATAACACCCCACAATCTATGCTATAGATTCCTGCACCAGTCCCTGCCTCATGGCTAGACTCAAGGAGGTATTTTGCACAGTATCTGTTAAACCCATCATAATGCTCAGGTGTTAGCTCCATCCCATGGCTCTAGCTCAACAGTTAGGTAACTTACTCTTCAAGGGCTGTGTGAGTCCAAGCACCATTTCACATCTAACACACCAAATGGCTTCCAGTCAGTTTCAAACAGTTTCAAGGGATGTAAAATTTTGCCTTGAGATCTGGTTGGTTTCTTTTATCCCTTCTCATCACTGCAACATTCCCCATAGTATCCCCAGAGCTGGCAAGGCTAGAAATGAGCCTTATGTGCAGGAACTGAGACAGAAGATCTAAAAAGGTTGAGTTTCATCTCTCCAGTCCACGTTTGTGCTCAGGAGATGACACTTGCATGCCCAAGTGGCCACACCAGGTGCTCAGATGCTTTGAAGCTTCTTCAAGTGAGGTGCTGGGGAAACAGAATGACTGGAATGCTCCATGAACTTCTGTCATCTGTGTTTGTTGGGTGGGCTTGTTGTTTTCTTTTCACCAGCCTGGCTGCTAAGAAGCAGCAAAGAAAACATCCCCTTACCCCATCATGATTTAACAAAGGGGGCAGGGGGGAAAACATAGCCTTCCCCACCTGGGTTCACCCAGGAGCTTGACGCCAGGGGTCTCCAAGCCTGCTCATGTTTCTAAGAGGGGAATTATCCCAGATTAGAGTGAAGGCAGTGGTGGTGTTTGCCCTTCCTGGGGACATGTGGCCTCACACTTAAATGTCCAGACCCTCCCATCAGACTGGACAGCTGCTCTGAGCTGTCCTCAGACTGGCTGGCGGCCAGGCGAGAGCCTGCGGGAATGCAGTATGAGGCACCTGCTCCAAACCCCTCTGAAACAGCAGGGAAGGGAACGGCTCATGGAAGCCTCCTTAATCCTAGTTGGTGGCCTGCCTGTTCCCAATCAGATACCATTACTGGAAAGTAAAACAAAGTCCTGCAGAGCGGGGCTGTGCTGCAGAGGCTGATTGCAAGATGATACGGCTGCAGATGCCATCCCTTCACCTGCGGCGTTGGCTGCAAAGGCTGAGGGTCAAGGGGGGATGCTGGCTGCTGAGCTCCCCTCCACAAGTTGCTCTGGGAATGGGTGGTGGCCTCAGCCTATCTGTGGAGGGTGTTTAGAAGCTTGAGAGTCTGGCAAAAAGCTGGTTGATATCTGAAGGGGGCCCACTGAGGAGGAACTTTGACAAGGGATTGTAGTGCTGGGATGAGGGGGAATGGCTTTGAGCTGGGGAGAGGGGAGATAGAGGCTGGAGGTTAGGAAGAAATTCTTCACAGTGAGAGTAGTGAGACCCTGGCACAGGTTGCCATGGGGAGGTTGTGGATTTCCCCTCCCTGGAAGTATTCAAGGCCAGGTTGGATGAGGCCTTGAGCAACCTGGGCTGGTAAGAGGTGTCCCTGCCGATGGTGGGAGGTTGGAACTGGATGAGTGTAGTGATTTGAGCCTTAACTGGGAGTTAAAAGCCCAAATGGGGAAAAGGCTGACAATCTCTTCCCCACTCCCCCCCCTCCTCCCTCCAAAGAGAGAGGGGGAAAAAAAAGGGTAAGGAGCAAATCCACTAAGCAACAATCTGGAGTCGGCTTGGAAGTAGAAAGGCAAAGAATTTTTCTTTAAACTATATATATGACAATAACAGGAAAAGTTCACAAGGGCAAGGAACAAGAGTGGATGGGAGGGGGACAGAAAAAAAGAATAATACAAAACCAGTCTGTCTCTGAGGAGGCGCAGAGGCAGCAGGGAAAAGGATCAGGTCCGGCCACGTGGCTGAGGAGCAGGAGGGCAGCTGCAGTAGCTCTCATCCAGCAGAGGCAGGAGCCAAAAGGAGATCCAACAGCTATGATGTCCTGCTTTTTATACCCTAGCTGGGCAGGGAGGGGGGAGTGGAACAGACTCAGCTTTCCCAGGGGAAACGCCCTGCAGGGAGGGTAAAGTACCCGCAAGCCCTCCCCCCTGCTTTGTTTGTTTTGTTTTCAGAAAAGGGCATTAACCCACCACAATCCACCCCTCTGAGCTTTAAGGTCTCTTCTGACCCAACCCATTCTGTGATTCTATGAAATCAAGATTTTAGAGACTCCTGCATAGGTCTCAGGATGGGATATCGGGTTTGGCTGCTCTGCCATCAGCCCCAAAGCTGCTAATCCAAGAGAAGTCATGCATCCAGGGAAAGATCTCACAAGAGACTCTCCCTGTGCCTGAAAGCTGCTTGAAAACAGGTTTCAAACAACTTCACCTCCATTCAGCTGCCTGGGAAAGGTTCTTTAGAGCTTCTCAGATCAGCCTATAAATGCCTGATGGGTGGATCATTCATTCAGGGCCTGAGGGGTTGCAGTTTGATGTTGAACCCAGATCAGAGGTGCTCAGTATGCTCTCGGAGTACCTTGGTATAGTCCAAGCAGCTCCTTGGGGAACACCAGGATTTTATTTTGGCCAGAACTGGGATGAAAAATGGGAATTCAGTCTGCTTTTCCTTAAGAGAAAAGGTCAAAACAAGTCCTGCAGTTGGGGAGGAACAACCCCCTGCAGCAGGACAGATGAGGGGGGACCTGCTGGAAAGCAGCTCTGCAGAGAAAGGACCTGGGAGTGCTGGAGGACAAGAAGTTCCCTGTGAGCCAGCAATGTGCCCTTGTGGCATTAAGGAGAGTGTGGCCAGCAGGGCAAGGGAGGTTGTCCTGCCCCTCTATACTGCCCTAGTGAGGCCACACCTGTGGTCCAGGGTCCAGTTCTGAGCTCCTCTGGGAACTACTAGGGAGAGTGCAGGGGAGGCTACAAGGCTGCTGAGGGGCCTGGAGCAGCTCTGGGAGGAGCAAAGGCTGAGAGCCCTGGGGCTGAGAGCCTGCAGAAGAGCAGCCCCAGAGGGGAGCTGAGCAATGCTCAGCAAGAGCTAAAGGAGCTGTGGGGGGCAAGAGGCTGGGGCCAGACTCTGCTGAGTGGTGCCCAGGGACAGCACAAGGGGCAGTGGGCACAGACTGGAACCCAGAAAATGTGTGACAATGAGGAGAAACTTCCTTGTTGTGAGGGTGCTGGAGGCCTGGAGCAGGCTGCCCAGAGAGGTTGTGGAGTCTCCTGGTGTGGAGAGCTTCCAAGCCCAGCTGGGCACTGTGCTCCTGGGCAAGCTGCTGGAGGTGCCCTGCTTGAGCAGTGGGGTTAGTCCCTTCCAACCCCCCTCATGTTGGGATTCTGTCATGCTGCTGAGATATTCTGTTTTGATATTATCATGCTATTTCATTCCAGTGTAGTCAAAACATTTAGTTTTGATAAGCTTTAAAAACAACCAACCAACCAAACCAGTTTGGTTTATTTTTCCCTTGTGCTTGGCTTGCTGTGATATCCAAGTCCAGACAAGGCACTTTGACTTTATCAAAGCAAAATGCTTCAGCAAAAGTAATAAACATTGCAGTGAATTTCCTTGCAAAAGTGTCTCAATTTCATTAAATCATTAAATAATCTCAAGGAAAATACACCAGGCAGCCCTGGTGCAAGAGGCTGGTACGAAGCTCTGTCACATATTGAATCATAGAATTGTCAGGGTTGGAAGGGACCTCAAGGATCAACCAGTCCCAACCCCCTGCCATGGCCAGGGACACCTCACACTACAGCAGGTTGCTCACAGCCACATCCAGCCTGGCTGCAAACACCTCCAGGCAGGAGGCTTCCACCACCTCCCTGGGCAACCTGTGCCAGGCTCTCACCACCCTCCTGGGGAACAACTTCTTCCTCACATCCAATCTGAATCTACCCACTTCTAGTTTTTCTCCATCCCCCCCAGTCCTATCACTCCCTGACACCCTCAAAAGTCCCTCCCCAGCTTTCATGTAGCCCACTTCAGATCCTGGAAGGCCACAATTTGGTCTCCTTGGAGCCTTCTCTTCTCCAGACTGAACAACCCAAACCCATGGAGGGCATTCTGTGTGTTTTCAGTGCCTTGCATTGCTGCAGGTGGTGTAGTGTCAGCTCGTCCAACAGCACAGAAAACCTTCTGAGACAGAGGTCTGGTTGTGCAGTGCAACTGTGTCACTGGGAATAAACAGGGGACCTCTGAGATAAGAACAGAACAGATTGTTCTGGCCAGCTCCTGGAATGTTTTGCTAGCGGAAACCCTGATGTGGTTTGCTGAAGGAAGGACTAGTGGTGTCCCCCAGGGATCAGTGTTGGGTCCCATCCTGTTCCCTATCTTTATTGATGATCTAGATGAGGGGATTGAGTCCATCATCATTAAGCAGGGAAGTCATTCTGCCCTGAGCTCAGCACTGGTTAGGCCAAACCTTGAGTCCTGTGTCCAGTTCTGGGCTCCTCAGGTTAGGAAAGATGTTGAGATACTGGAACCTGTCCAGAGAAAGGCAACAAAGATGGGGAGGGGTCTGGAGCACAGCCTGTGAGGAGAGGCTGAGGGAGCTGGGGTTGCTTAGCCTGGAGAAGAGGAGGCTCAGGGGAGACCTTCTTGCTCTCTCCAACTCCCTGAAGGGAGGTTGTAGCCAGGAGGGGGTTGGTCTCTTCTCCCAGGCAGCCAGCACCAGAACAAGAGGACACAGTCTCAAGCTGTGCCAGGGGAAGTTTAGGCTGGAGGTGAGGAGAAAGTTCTTCACCAAGAGAGTAATTTGCCATTGGGATGTGCTGCCCAGGGAGGTGGTGGAGTCATCATCCCTGGAGGTGTTCAAGATAAGATTGGATGTGGTGCTTGGTGCCATAAGGTCTGTGGTGCCAGGTTGGTCTTGATGATCTTTGAGGTCTCTTTCAACCTTGGTGATTCTGTGATTCTGTCATAAAGCAGCAAATTGGATTGGTTTTGTTAGGTTGTAGCCAGGTAGGGGTTGGTCTCTTCTCCCAGGCAAGCAGCATCAGAACAAGAGGACACAGTCTCAAGCTGTGCCAGAGGGATGTTTAAGTTGGATGTCAGAGAGAAGTTTTTCCCAGACAGAGAGATTGGCCATTGGGATGTGCTGCCCAGGGAGGGCGTGGGGTCGATGTCCCTGGAGGTGTTGAAGCAAAGCCTGGATGAGGCACTCAGTGCCATAGTCTTATTAATTAGTTAGGGTTGGGTGATCCCTTGGACTTGATGATCTGGGAGGTCTCCTCCAAGCTGGTTGATTCTGTGTGAAGAAAAGGTTGCCCAAAGGGGTTTGACGCTCTCCCCTTGGGCGATTAGGCACGACATCCTTCCTCGCTGCTTCGTATCACTGCTTCCCAATCCTTGACACATAAATGGTGTCTCTTTCTCCCCTGTTTGATTTAGAGAGCATTTGATCTGAAAGATAGAAGCAGTAATTGAACTTCATTTAAAGATTAACTGAATAGAATGCCTTCTGATAAGGGAAAAAAGAAATGTTATTAAGGAGGTTGTCAGTCAGAGGGTTGATGCCTTTTTATTTTACTTCCTCATTTTTTTTTAATACAGGCTGAAAGTGCTCTAATTTTAATACCCCAAAGGCCAAAGCAAATTATCAAACTGAAATTAGGGATTAGCAGTTTTCAATTTCTCTCCCATCCCTTTCATTTCATCCTCAACCTTCTGTTGTAGGAAGGGAAGAAATGAAAGAAGCGGCGTTTGGCGTGAGAGGGGACGGCAGCAGGCTGGATGCATTGATGCTCTGTGCTTAGAGGGGGATGCTGACTTTCTGGTTACCCAGGGCAATGTAGTCTGTGGAGAGCTTTGATCCTCCAGGGGCAGGGTGGGGAAGAAGCTGAGAGACTGCCAGCATGGAGGGTTGTGTGCAGCCATGTGTCTAAGCACCCTTGGACTTGCAGAATCACAGAATCACCAAGGTTGGAAGAGACCTCAAAGATCATCGAGTCCAACCTGGCACCACAGACCTCATGACTAAACCATAGCACCAAGTGCCACATCCAATCCCCTCTTGAACACCTCCAGGGATGGGGATGGGGACTCCACCACCTCCCTGGGCAGCACATCCCAAAGGCTAACAACTCTCTCTGGGAAGAACTTTCTGCTCACCTCCAGCCTAAACCTCCCCTGGCACAGCTTGAGACTGTGTCCTTTTGTTCTGGTGCTGCTTGCCTAGGAGAAGAGACCAACCCCCACCTGGATACAACCTCCCCTTCAGGGAGTTGGAGAGAGCAAGAAGGTCTCCCCTGAGCCTCCTCTTCTGCAGGCTATGCAACCCCAGCTCCCTCAGCCTCTCCTCACAGGGCTGTGCTCCAGACCCCTCCCCAGCTTTGTTGCCCTTCTCTGGACACCTTCAAGTCTCTCAATGTCCTTCTTAAAGTGAGGGTCCCAGAACTGGACACAGGTCTCAAGTTATGGCCTAACCAGTGCTGAGCACAGGGCACAGTGACTTCCCTGCTCCTGCTGGCCACACTATTCTTAGCCTACTTAGAAAACCACCTGCCCAATGTAACTTTCAGCACCTACTTAGTTGCCACTGAGTCAGAAGGGTGGAGTGGGGGCTTTATGGTGTATGTGTGCTTCACTGGAAGAATTTTTTCCAGTCTTGGGGAGTTGGGTTTTTATTGCTAAGAGCTGGGCTTGCAGAGGTGTGGAGGATCTGGAGCCAATTAAAAAATCATATCCTAGGTGGAGTTCAGGCTCCTAAACCTGAAACTGCCATCCCCAGAAGGGAAAAAAAACCCCAAACCTTTTAGTTGGAGTCTAGCCTCAGGGGCTTCCAAACTTTAGTTTTTGACCAGAATGTTCTCACAGAGGCTTAAAGTGGTCCTCCTGCCTATGCAGCAAAACCCTCTGTGTGGAAGGGCCAGGCAGCTTGAAAGGCTACCATGCACATAAGCTGGGAGAGGATCCAGGAATTCCAAGCTCCTGTGCCAAGGGGACTTAATCCATGAGGCATTTTTACAGTGTGCCTATCTGATGAGAGAAAGAGCTCTGTAGAACAGCCCATGGTATCTGGGTGTTACTGAGAAGGTTGTGTGTGGAAGACCTCTGCCCTTGGACACACAATTCCTGAGTTCCTGGGCTGGTTGTTCAGGGCATTTCCAGCAGGGGTTTCATATTTTCCCTCAGACGATTCAACCATCAGGATACAGGAGTGTCTTAGCCCTCAGACTGTAGTCTCCTGGGGGGGAAGAGGCCTCCTCTCCTCCAGGTAAAAATATGCCTCATACAGAAAATAAGAAGAGAGACAGCAAGGAAAGCTTCTGGAAGAAGAAAGACCTTGTTCTGGCTGGTTTTAGGGCAGGAGACTGCCCCATGTCCCTTCCATGTAAATGCCCAAGCTCCCTGACTGGAGAACCCTGCTAATCACTCAAGACTGAAGAAGGTTGAGTCCTTTCTACATGAAGAGGGCTACTCCAGCTACCACCACCTCTGGAGAAGAGAAGACTGAGAGGAGACTTCATTGCTCTCTACAACTCCCCAAAAGGAGGTTAGAGTGAGGTAGGTGTAGGGGTCACTCTCTTCTCCCTAGTATCAGGTGATGGATTGGGAGGAAATGGCCTGAAATTGTGCCAAGGGAAGTTTAGGTTGGAGATTAGGAACAATTTCTTTGCTGCAAGAGTTGTCAGGGAATAGGATAGAATAGAATAGAATAGAATAGAATAGAATAGAATAGAATAGAATAGAATAGAATAGAATAGAATAGAATAGAATAGAATAGAATAGAATAGAATAGAATAGAATAGAATAGAATAGAATAGAATAGAATAGAATTAACCAGGTTGGAAAAGACCTTTGAGATCATCCAGTCCAACCTATCACCCAACACCATCTAATAAACTAAACCATGGCACCAAGTGCCCCATCCAGTCTCTTCTTAAACACCTTCAGGGATGGTGTCTCCACCACCTTCCTGGGCAGCACATCCCAATGGGCAATCTCTCTTTCTGTGAAGGACTTCTTCCTAACATCCATTGGAACAGGCTGCCCAGGGAGATGCTGTTCAAGAAATTAATAGACTTTAGGGCATGTGTTGTTGTGCTGAAGGTTTGACTCAGTAAACTTAGAGGTCTTCTCCAACTGAAACAAATCTACCTCTATGATGGGTGAGCTCTGGCAGCATGTGGATCCAGAGAGGACCAGGGAAGCTGGCACAGTGAAATTGTGTCAGACTGGCAAGCAGCTATGTGTCTTTAGGAGGAGACTTGATGGGGTGCTTGGTGCCATGGTTTAGTTGATTAGATGGTGTTGGGTGATAGGTTGGACTCAATTATCTTGAAGGTCTCTTCCAACCTGGTCTGGTCTATGCTATGCTATGCTATGCTATGATTCTATTCTATGATTCTATTCTATTCTATTCTATTCTATTCTATTCTATTCTATTCTATTCTATTCTATTCTATTCTATTCTATTCTATTCTATTCTATTCTATTCTATTCTATTCTACTCTACTCTACTCTATTCTACTCTATTCTACTCTATTCTGTTCTGTTCTATTCTATTCTATTCTATTCTATTCTATTCTATTCTATTCCTCCCTTGACTTGCTGGCCACACTGTTACTTATGCACCCAAGGATACCATTGGCCCTCTTGGCCACAAGGGCACATTGCTGTGTCACAGATAACTTGCTGTCCACCAGGACTCCAAGTTCCATAGACCTGCTTTCCAGCAGGTCGACCTCTGATCTGTACTGGTGCATGATATTCCTCCACTGATGCAGGTCTCTACACTTACTCTTGTGGAAGCTCATAAGGTTCCCCTTTGCCCAGCTGTCTGGTTTGTCCATGTCTCCTGGGCACCTTGGTATGCTTTTTAAAGCATGTCCTTCTAGACACTTAAGGGCTCTGACAAGAAGGACTCCAGCACTGTTCTGACAAGCAGGACTCCAGCACTACTTGCATTTGAAATCTCTTCCCAGAGTGGTGCTGTGAAAGGCTGCTCTGGGTGGTTATTGCCTTTGTGCTCTGCTCTCCCCTCTATGTGCAAGAGGTGTGAATTTCCTGGAGTAAGAAGACAGGCTCAGGGTAATTGAAATAGTGAGAGTATTTCTCATGAACTTTGGGCTGGAGAGGGGTATGAGATTCTCTGCAGTGAAAACATTATGGCCCTGCCATAATCCACTAAAGCAGCCTTCATTTCCCTGGTGGAGGAAGGTTCTCTTCTCTTATTGCGTTTAGCCTGGAATCAGAGCGCTCAGGCTGCTTTATGCTGGGCAGTGTTTATGCCTCCTGTTGTCATAATAAATGCCCCAGATCCATCATAAAAGCAGCTCCTTTGACACAGAGGCCGATTGGAAAGTGCAGGAGAGGCGTGGGGCAGTAATGGAGATTTATTCCCTTTGCAAAGGGATTGGATTCTAATCTTCTGCAGAGTTTATTTTACCTCTCCCTTGCCCAGTCGAGTCAAACCAGTTACTGCCATTCATTGCTTTAAGTATATCAAAGGCAGAGAAGAGCACAGGCAGGCCACCTCGTTGGTTCCTGGTTGTAGGAGAGGGCACAGTGGCTAATTTACAGTGCCTGTCCAGCAGCCCATCCTCGGGATGGCACTTAGCCAAACAACGCAGCGTTCACGCCTGGTTGACCTCCAAGTGGATGATGTTCCATTTTAATGGGCCTTGCTCATTCCTAACCCAACTCCATCATTCCTGGCCCTTTATCTGGCATGGAGTGAAGCAGGTTGTAAAGCCCTTTCAAGGGTATTTTTTATTGTCTTTTGTTGGACCCTTCCTTTTTATCTGTTTGTCAGACAACTAGCAAGCTGAAGAGCTCATAATAGATAAGTAACTGCCCTGCTGGCACTCAGCAATTGGTTAGGGGAAGGGACTTGGATCCTTCTGCTGTAGGACCAGATGTGATGAGATAGCTCAGTTCTACCCCCTCAGTATAATAATTTATTGATGCACTGCTGCCTCTCAACTGGCTGATCCCTACAGCCACACCTTGATGGCCAGGGCTGGGGGCTTTTGCTGGAGGTAGAATCACAGAATTGTCAGGGTTAGAAGGGACCTCAAGGCTCAGCCAGTTCCAACCCCCCTGCCATGGCCAGGGACACCTCACACTACAGCAGGTTGCTCACAGCCACATTCAGCCTGGCTGCAAAAACCTCCAGGCAGGAGGCTTCCACCACCTCCCTGGGCAGCCTGTGCCAGGCTCTCACCACCCTCATGGGGAACAACTTCTTCTTAACATCCAATCTGAATCTACCCTCTTCTAGCTTTATCCCATTCCCCCCAGTCCTATCATGCCCTGACACCCTCAAATGTCCCTCCCCAGCTTTCCTGGAAGCTCCTTCAAATACTGGAAGGCCACAATAAGGTCTCCTTATTGGATCCAGGCATGATGATGGATAAGGATCTGGAGAGCGAGCAGGACAGACAGGGAACCATGACTGGGAGACAGTCAGGGAAGCTGGGACAGAGGAGTAGGGATAGAAGAGCAGGGGCAAGGGTAGGTATCTGGAATACAGGGATAGGGATTCAGGATCCAGGACCGAGATTGGGCAGGAAGAGGGACCCAAAGGGAAGGATCCAGGATCTAGGGAGCAGGGATCCACGATGAGGATCGGGCAGGAATGGGAGCAGGGAGCCAAGGACAGGGATCCGTGACGGGGAGCGGGCGGTGACCGAGCTCTGTCCGTGGTGCTGAAACCTCCGGATGTTTCCGCAGCCTCTGCCGCGTCCCAGTTTAGTGTCTCCAGGGAAGCTCCAGCTCAACCAGCTATCAAGGGGCTGTTTGTAGCCTTTTGGGGGCAACTGTCCCTCTTGGGTCGCGTTATGCATTGTGGTACACAGCTATGGGCAGCGTTGGCAGAGAGCTGGCAGTATGGAAGGGCATGGGGAGCTGTCTCCTTGGTCTGTAGAGGTGACACCAGTCAGCCAGGAGGGAAGAAGAACCCCAGCTGTATGAATAGTGGCAGTCTCAGGGCTGTGGTTAAGAAAATACACAGGCTTTTAGGGTTCCTGGCTGGCACCTCTCAGTAGCACTGAGAAAAAGGGAATCACAGAATTGTTTCAGCTGGAAAAGACCTCTAAGATCAAGTCCAACCATCAAGCCAACACCACCACGGCCCTTAAACCATGTCCCAAAGAGCCTTGTCCACAGGTTTCCAGAGCACCTCCAGGGATGGAGACTCCACCACCTCCCTGGGCAGCCTGTTCCAATGCCTGACCACTCTTGCAGCAAAGACATTTTTCCTCATCTCCAACCTAAACTTCTCCTGGCACAATTTTGGGTCATACTCTCCCCAACGACTCAGGGTGTGAATCTCTGGTCTAAATATTTCCACTGGATAACTACTGGGTGTCTGTAGAAGGGAGGACAAATGCAGGAGATGGGAAGTGTGGGTCACTGTAATGAGTGGAACTCTTCACTGGGTTGGTTTGCCATGTTAATTGCTTGCATTGATTTCCTGGCAAGTAGCTTGAGTCATGCTTGAAACCTTTGAGTGGAGCTGTGTTGTAGGGCAGAGACGATCCTGAGCAGCAAATAAAACCCCAAACCATGTAGAAGATGTTCTGCAGCTATTTTCTTGTTATCATAATCAGGTGTTTTCTTTCTACCAGGGATTTGTGCAGGAGCTGATAATAGCAGGAATGTTGTGCAACCCAGAGGGAGCTGTCAGATGCACTGGTGAGCTCTTTATTCAAGGAACTGTGTCTTACCAGCAACCCTGAGCAAACAGCAGCTGCTCACTGCAGCAATATGGTGAAGGTGGCTAGAGATCAGAGGACTCCAGCAACAGAACAAGAGGACACAGTCTCAAGCTGTGCAGGGGGAAGTTTAGGCTTGATCTTACAAAGAAATTCTTCACAGACTGAGAGACTGATCATTGGAGTGGGCTGCCCAGGGAGGTAGTGGGGTCAGCGTCCCTGGAGGTGTTTAAGAAGAGCTTGGATGAGGCACTCAGTGCCATGGCCTGGCTGATTGGATAGGGTTGGGTGATCAGTTGGACTTGATCATCTTAGAGGTCTCTTCCAACCTGGCTGATTCTGTGTGAAGAAAAGATTGGCCAAAGGTTTTTGATGATATGTGTGGCTCTCAATTTGATGCTCAGAGATCCCTTCAAGGGAGCAAAGGGTAACTATGGTAAGAGAGGACAAGAAGTTCATGTCTTAGGAGGTTCACAGCCTTTTGTCTTCGTGGCTTCTGAAGCCATGCAGATGTATTCAAGAGGTCAAAATGTCCTTTTTCTCTGCTCAGTGATAGAAGGAGCTCAGCACTGGCAGTGCCAGTCTGTGACCTCCCCTGGTGATAAAATAGAAGCTGGCACACAGTCACGAAGCCTTTGCAACAAGTTTCAGTTTGTTTGTTTGTATTAAATATTAAGGGAAAGCTTTAAGATGGTTCAAAGCATCTGGAATCTCACATAGTGCTTTGTACACACGACCTCAGCACAAATCCCTTCAGTCCTGCAGTCTTTGTGTTTCTACAACTGATTGGAGTGGCTCCAGCACTCAGATTTATTCCTTGGTGTGTAAAGAGAAAAAGCTCCTAATTAGGAGCCTGGCTGCTTTGCTGTCTTTCCACAGGGGCTGGAGATTTGTCTCTCTAGATTCTTGTCTCTCCATGGATCTGAAATACTCTCTCAAGGTGCTTTTCACAAGGTGAGTTGACTTATGTACCATGGAGCAAGAGCTTTCAGCTGGGTAGGCTGGATGTGGAGCCTCTGTGTCACCACTCAGGAGCTGATGTGAACAACCTGTTCTAGAAGCTTGCTGAGCATTTCCAGAAAGTTGGTGATGAATGCTGAGGAAATTTCATCACAACCATACACTGCTGAGAAATACCAGCTTGGCAAGGAAAGAAAAATCTACCTGATGGTCAGCAGAATAAAGAATCATCTCACAGGCAGTCCAGAGCTGGACATTTTAAGCTCCAGTTTAAATATTTCCTCTTCAGATCTATATGGCCTCAATTTCTCTGGAGTAGATATCATAGAACCATGGAATTGTTAGGATTGGAGGGGATCTCAAGGCTCAGCCAGTTCCAAGCCCCCTGCCATGGCCAGGGACACCTCACACTACAGCAGGTTGCTCACAGCTACATCCAGCTGGCTGCAAAAACCTCCAGGCAGGAGGCTTCCACCACCAAAAGGCCACAAAAGGGTCTCATTGGAGCCTCCTCCCTACTGAACAGCCCCAACTCCCTCAGTCTATCCTCATAGGAGAGATGCTTCAGCCCTATGCTCATCCTTGTGGCCCTTCTCTGGAGACCTTCCACCACCTCCAGATCCTTCCAGTAATAGGGGCTCCAGGCAGAAAGGGACTTGCGGGTACTGGTTGACAGTAGGCTGAACATGAGCCAGAAGTGTGCCCAGGTGGCCAAGAAGGCCAATGGCATCCTGGCCTGCATCAGGAATAGTGAGGCCAGCAGGAGCAGGGAGCTCATTCTGCCCTGGGCTCAGCACTGGTTAGGCCACACCTTGAGTCCTGTGTCCAGTTCTGGGCTCCTCAGTTTAGGAAAGATGTGGAGTTACTGGAAGGTGTGAAGAGAAGGGCAGCAAGGCTGGGGAGGGGTCTGGAGCACAGCCCTGTGAGGAGAGGCTGAGGGAGCTGGGGTTGCTTAGTCTGGAGGAGGCTAGACTCAGGGGATATCTTATTGGTCTCTTCTCCCAGGCTACCAGCACCAGAACCAGATGACACAGTCTCAATCTGCACCAGGGGAGGTTTCGGCTGGAGGTTAGGAGGCTCCCCTGAGCCTCCTCTTCTCCAAGCTAAGCAACCCCAGCTCCCTCAGTCTCTCCTCATAGGCCTGTGCTCCAGACCCTTCCCCAGCTTTGTTGCCCTTCTCAGGACACCTTCCAACAATTCAACATCTTTCCCTAAGAGTTTTGGGCTCTTGTGTTCAAGAGAAGCAGGGCTCTGCTGGAGAGGATTCTTCCTCACATCCAATCTGAATCTCCCCATTTCTAGTTTTGCTCCATCCTCCCCAGTCCTATCACTCCCTGACACCCTCAAAAGTCCCTCCCCACCTTTCTTGTTGCTCCCTTCAGATACTGGAAGGCCACAAAAGGGTCTCCTTTGAGCCTTCTCTTCTGCAGACTGAACAGCCCGAGTCTGGAGATGAATTGGTCCTCTGCATTGTACCTCACAGCGAGAGGGCAGGGCAAATATGGATGTAAGTTGTCCTGGGGGAGCCCTTTCTTACTTATTCCTGCCCCTAGTCTGCATTTGTAATTGGTTAAAGATTTGTTTGCATATCACTGGAGAAATCTGCTCCAAGAACTCCTAGGAAAGCAGATGAAAAACAACTGCACTGCTGCCCAGCACAGAACAGCATAGATCAGGTCTTTGTTTCCCTGCTATTTCTTCTAGGCCATTTGATTAGTTTGGTTAATTGAACATGTAACACATTCCATTCTGATGCACCAGCAAAAGAGGCTTTTTATGACTCAAAACAAATATGGCCATTATTAGCTGCCTCTGACATAACAAACAGGACTATTAGCTTCAGAGAGGCAGCGTTTTATGGATGGCTCCTGGGTAAATTGGCTGCTTAATCACTCTTCTAGTTTTCTATTTTGCTTAAAAAGATCTCTTTCTCCTCCTTGGCTGTCTGCACCTTCAGACCAGGACTGGAAAGGGCCACAGTTCTGGGCCCCTCAGTTTAAGAAAGATGTTGAGTTGCTCAAACCTGTCCAGAGAAGGGCAAGAAAGCTGGGGAGGGGTCTGGAGCACAGCCCTGTGAGGAGAGGCTGAGGGAGCTGGGGTTGCTTAGCCTGGAGAAGAGGAGGCTCAGGGGAGACCTTCTTGCTGTCTATAACTCCCTGAAGGGAGGTTGTAGCCAGGTGGGGACTGGCCTCTTCTCCCAGACAATCAGCACCAGAACAAGAGGACACAGTCTCAAGCTGTGCCAGGGGAGGTTCAGGCTGGATGTTAGGAAGAAGTTCTTCCCAGCAAGAGAGATTGGCCATTGGGATGTGCTGCCCAGGGAGGTGGTGGAGTCACCATCCCTGGAGGCGTTTAGGAAGAGCCTGGATGAGGCACTTGGTGCCAAGGTTTAGTTGATTAGATGGTGTTGGGTGGTAGGTTGGACTCAATGATCTTTGAGGTATTTTCCAGCCTGGTCTATTCTATTCTATTCTATTCTATTCTATTCTATTCTATTCTATTCTATTCTATTCTATTCTATTCTATTCTATTCTATTCTATTCCATTCCATTCCATTCCATTCCATTCCATTCCATTCCATTCCAAAACTGAACACAGTATTCCAGGTGAGGTCTCACCCGGGCAGAGGAGAAGGTTAGCAGCTTGGTGTGTAGCAGCTCTGAGGCAGACTTTAAGGGGAGAAAGGCACTGATTTGCTGTGGGCAGAGCTGAGCAGCTTTCTCAGGGTGACACAGGCAACAACAGCCTCAGCCTTAGGAAAACATCCACATCCTGTTGAGAGAGGTGAGATCTGTTCTGCAGGGTAATGAAACGGCCAGCTCCCTGCACTGGGCAACCAAGCAGTCCAGGAGACAGCCTTGTGCAGCTCTCTGAAAGCACAGCTTTGCCTCTCCTGTTGTTTGAACACCTATGGGATCCCCAGAGCTGCCTTGAGATGGGAGAGCTGCTGGTCAGTAGGTTCATATTTGTCAGGCAGGGAGAAATGTCGTGGGGCTGCAAGCAGAGAAAGGTTTAAAGCCACTGCTCCGGCTCCAAAGTGCTCCTCAAGAAGTTGCTTTTTCCTGCCACTAAGTGGCTCCAGATGTTGAAATATTCAACAAAATTCCTTTTCTCCTTTTTTGTTTCTATTTTTTTCCCCCTATTTGACACACTGAGTTTCACATAGTCAATCAGCAGCAAAGAAATCCCAGTGCTCTCCCCCCCCCCCACTGCAAACCTCCCAATTGCAACATTAAATATTAACTGAGAGAAGAGCTCAGCTTGTAGCTTCAGTCTATTTTGATTGAGTTAATTGCTTCCTTCCCCCCTCCCCCCACTCCCCCCAGCCACAATTTTCCCTTCACCCATGAGGGACAAGGAGGTTTTTGCATGTTATGGTCACAGTGAGATGCTCTACATTGGGAAGTGGAACTCCAGCTCCTTTTCTTGTTGGCCATTGGAATGGGCTGCTTGGGGGGGTGGTGGAGTCACTGTCCCTGGAAGTGTTTAAAGAAAGACTGGATGAGGGACTTAGAGCCATGGTTTAGTTGGTTAGAGGCTGTTGGGTGGTAGGTTAGATGATCATAGAATGGTCCAGGCTGGAAAAGACCTCCAAAGGTCATCCAGTCCAACCTCCATGCAATCAGCAGGGACATCCCCAACTAGATCAGGCCATCCAGGGCCTCATTGAGCCTCACCTTGAATACCTCCAGGGAAGGAGCTTCAACCACCTCCCTGAGCAACCTGTTCCAGTGTTCCACCACCCTCATAGTGAAGAACTTCTTCCTGATATCCAATCTAAACCTGCCCTTCTCTAGTTTGAAGCTATTGCCCCTTGATCTTGAAGGTCTTTTATCTTAGAACCATAGAATCAACCAAGTTGGAAAAGACCTCAGAGATCATCAAGTCCAACCTGTTGCCCAATACCTAACACCTCCTGACAACTAAATAACACCTAACAACACCTAATTACCTAATAACAACTAAACCATGGCTCCACATCCAAGCCTTTTTTGAACACCTCCAGGGACAGGGACTCCACCACCTCCCTGGGCAGCACATTCCAATGGCCAACAACTCTCTCTGGGAAGAACTTTCTCCCCACCTCCAGCCTAAACTTCCCCCTGATGCAGCTTGAGACTGTGTCCTCTTGTTCTGGTGCTGGTTGCCTGGGAGAGGAGACCAACCCCCACCTGGCTGCAACCTCCTTTCATGTAGTTGTAGAGAGCAATAAGGTCTCCCCTGAGCCTCCTCTTCTCCTGGTTAATTCTGTGATGCTGGGATCTATTTGCCTGCACTGAGAGACTTGGCTCTTTGAAGTGCTGGAGGCCTCCATGAACATCCCAACTCCTTCCTCCATCTCACTGTGCCCTCTTTCTGGTGCTTTTTGTTTTCCCTGTTCCTTTGGTCTAGGGAGAGATGGAGGGTGCCAGGACTTAGATGTGACTTCGAGGCTGTTGGTTCACAGACATGGGACAAAGGGTGGTTGAGATTCCCCTCCCCTCCCCCCTCCACTACATATTTGGGCACAGTGGGAAGAACAGATGGCCACCATGCAGAAGTGCTGGTTCCTCTCTAGGGTGCAGGAAAAGTGCATTCAGCACAGCTGTAACAAGGATTATTTGTGCCTGGATGGCTGCATCCTTCTTCTCTCTTTGGAAGTTGATCAAAACTCCATAAAACCCTGGGAAAGGAAAAAAAAAACCAAAACCAACCCACCCACAACATTCATACATGTGCATAAATATGTATTAGATATGGATAAGTTCCTCTGGGTCCTCTGAAACTACCTACTTGGTCAGTGCTTGAAAACCTTTCCGCCACAGAAAGCCCCTCCAGAAGTCAGATGTTTCATTCCTGCTCCACTGAAGCACAACTCTGCCAGCTGCCAGCCAGTGTGTGCTGTCTCAGTTTTTAACTCCCCCTCCCAGAATAAAGCTGCACTGAAAGCACCACTCCCACAAATCATGCCTTTTGCCAGCAACTGGGCTTTTGCTCTTCATTTGGGTCATTTGCTCTTCCCCCACCCCCCCCGCTCCACCTCCCAACCCCAGGTCTCTTTCCAAAAGCTCCAGCTTCAGGGAGTGATAGGACTAGGGGGAATGGAATGAAGCTGGAGGTGGGGAGATTCAGGCTGGAGGTGAGGAGGAAGTTCTTCCCCATGAGAGTGGGGAAGCCCTGGAATGGGTTGTCCAGGGAGGTGGTTGAGGCCCCAGCCCTGGAGGTGTTTAAGCCCAGGCTGGCTGAGGCTGTGGCCAGGCTGATCTAGTGTGGGGTGTCCCTGCCCATGGCAGGGGGGTTGGAACTGGATGATCCTTGTGGTCCCTTCCAACCCTGACTGATACTGTGATTTTATGATTCTATGATTCTTGGTTTTGCTCTCCAATGGACAGAGAAATGTTGAGGGCTTTGCTGTGGGGTCCTGGCACTCTCCCTCCCCTTCTGCCCAGGCAGGTTTTAGTAAATAGAATTGTAGAATCATGAAAGTTGGAAAAGACCTCTAAGATCATTGAGGCCAATGGTCAACCCAGCACCACCAGGCCTACTAAACCATGGCTCCAAGTGCCATGGCCACACACTTCTTGAACACCTCCAGGGATGGGGACTCCACAGCTTCCTTAGGCAGCTTCCCTGGGCAGCCTGTTCCAGTGCCTGACCACTCTTAGAGCAAAGATATTTCTCCTCATCTCCAACTTACACCTCCCCTGGCACAATTCCAGGCTGTTTCCTCTCATCCACTATTGCTTGTTTAGCACTCTGCAGTGGTTTGGGCAGAACAGGCTCCAAGGCACTGATGGAATCTACAGGCAAAGCCTCCATGGAAAGCAAGCACACAGGCCTGGGAGGCAGAGATGTACAACTGTCCCAAGGCCTTTTTGCAAACCATCTTTCTTCCCCAGCACACTGCTTGGCTGTTGAATCCAAACAGCCTGCTCCCACTGTTCCTGGGTTTGGTTCATCGTGGTGGGTGTCAGAGCTGGGAACTGCTCTCCTGCACCCCAGAGCTCTTGCCCTGCACAACCATGGCCAGCTGAACACATGCAGAGAGGAGGCAGAAAGGAAGAGGACTTCCTGGTATGAAACATTTAGCAGCCAAGCCCTTGTGTTTCTCCATAGAGCAGAAGCTCTTTTCATTTGTTGTCTGATTGTTTGTGCCTTTAGTGTCTGCCAGGCTCTCTGGAGAGCAGCATGAAATGTGTTGCCTGGGGCAGGCTTTGATGGACAAATCCTTCTTTCCTCTTCCTTTGTGCCATTAGAAAGGCCCAAGTCTGTGTATCTTCATGGAGGGCAAACCTGCCCAGAGCTTGGAGTGTGATGAATCAGACCATCATGGTGTAAAGCTGCATGTTTGTTGGACCTTGTGGCCTCACAGAATCGTTCAGACAAAGCTGGGGAGTCACAGCTGGAGGACAGAAGTGCTGGGGGTGGATGGATATGGAGCCTTCCAGCTGCAGGAACAGCCTCTGGGGTTCTCCACCTTGCTCTGTGGTCCTGCAGAACCAGAGGCTGCGTGCAAGCCAGGGCTGCAGGTAGCTGGGAAGTGATACTTGGTAAAGAATTAAATAGCTGTTTGCATTTGATCATCCCTGGAGCTCCTGTGAGGGCAGGGTGGTGTCTCTGTGCCAGGGCACTGGATGTTCTTGCTTAGAAGAGAAGGACACAAGCCTGCAGCTTTGGAAGTCCATGAAGCTTCAAGCTGGGTTGAAGCCCAGCTAGGTCTAAGCTGCACCAGCTGCTGTGGAGCCTTTGAAGGCCAGCACAGATAGTGCCCTGCACCCAGCAGATGTCTTAATCTTCTTTCTCTAGGAAGCTTTGAGCCATCTGAGATCCTAAGTGGATCATCCTTTATGGAGTGGGACAAATCCTACTTCTCCTTGAAACCAGAAGAAAATACACCACAGGATGTGGAGTGGAAGCAAGGATCAGCCTTGACTTCTCTGATCTGGACAGGACAAGCTTGGGCCAAATGGTTTTTCTTCCCACTAATCTCCAGCCCCTGGGGCCCTGTGTCCCAGCTCTTCAGTTCAGTGCAGTCATTGGGTTCTTTGAGTAGGTTTCTGCTGGCAGGGCTGGGGATGTTTCTGTAACCAGCTGGGGAAGTACAAATTGTTCTTTAGTGACTCTTCTCTTGTAGTTGCAGACAAGCAGAGGGATGAGGAATTCCAGTGGGAGGGAAAGAAGAAAATATTCCCTAAATCACAGGAGAACAAAGCTGAATTTTAGGTGTTGAGCAACACCAGCAACTTCAAAACACTTGCAGAGAAGTTGTTACCCAGCTGAAAAGCTGGCTTTCCACAATCACAAATTCTTCCTCTAATTCCAAGCAGCTCTCCCTCTGAGGCACAAAAGATGCCAGAAGAAAGAAAGACAAAGAAGAATTCCAGCTGAAGGAACTCTTGTTGTTGTTATTTCTTCTGCCCCATCCCCAATGGGAACAGCAGAACAAAGCTTGAAGGCTGGACTTCCTCCTGCACCTTTGAAGTCTAGACCCCAGGTGTGGACTGGCAGTGAGATGAGAGGGATTTTGAGGGTGTCAGGGAGTGATAGGACTGGGGGGGGAATGGAGCAAAACTAGAAATGGGGAGATTCAGATTGGATGTGAGGAAGAAGTTGTTCCCCAGGAGGGTGGTGAGAGACTGGCACAGGTTGCCCAGGGAGGTGGAGGAGTCCCCATGCCTGGAGAGATTGAAAAGCTGAGACTGAGACTGAGAGAGCTGGGGCTGTTCAGGCTGGGGAAGAGAAGACTATGAGGAGACCTAATTGTGGCCTTCCATTGATCCCTTTGATTCATTCTGCATCAGGAAAAGCACAGCCAGCAGGGCCAGGGAGGGGATTCTCCCACTCTGCTCCACTCTGCTGAGACCACACCTGGAGCGCTGGGTCCAGTTCTGGAGCCTCTATTACAGGAAGGATCTGGAGGTGCTGGAAGGTGTCCAGAGAAGGGACACGAGGAGGAGCAGAGGGCTGGAGCTGCTCTGCTGTGAGGACAGACTGAGGGAGTTGGGGCTGTGCAGCCTGGAGGAGAGAAGGCTCCAAGGAGACCTTCTTGTGGCCTTTCAGGATCTGAAGTGGGCTCCAAGAAAGCTGGGGAGGGACTTCTGTGGGTATCAGAGAGTGATAGGACTGGGGGGGATGGAGCAAAACTAGAAATGGGTAAATTGAGATTGGATGTGAGGAAGAAGTTGTTCCCCCAGGAGGGTGGTGAGAGCCTGGCACAGGTTGCCCAGGGAGGTGGTGGAAGCCTCCTGCCTGGAGGTGTTTGCAGCCGGGCTGGATGTGGCTGTGAGCAACCTGCTGTGGTGTGAGGTGTCCCTGGCCATGGCAGGGGGGTTGGAAGTGGCTGAGCCTTGAGGTCCCTTCCAACCCTGACAATTCTATGGTTCTATGATATCTACTCCAGAGAAATTGAGGCCATATAGATCTGAAGAGCAGATATTTAAACTGGAGGTCACTATAAGGTCTCCTTAGAGCCTCCTTTTCTCCAGTCTGAACAGCCCCAACACTTAAATGTCCCTGCTGTGATTCTGTGGTGACAGGGTGGCAGATACCACATGCATTTGTGCTGAGCAGATGTCAGACATGCCTGGGATTTATGGGGAGAGGAGCACGAGGTGGGTGAGAGGGGGCTGATGCCTGGCAGCTGAGGAAGGTTAAATGAGGACTCTTACACTGAGCTTCCTCTTCCTTCCAGGAACCTTTGTGGATCAGCATTACCTTTTAAAACCAGCCACTGCTGTATTTGTTCAAGTTGTGTGTGGACAGGGCAGCTGCAGGTTGGTGCATTTAAAAAGGGAGGGGAGAGGTTTTGGAGAGGAGAGGTTCAGAGAGGTTTGGAGGGGAGGGGAGGAAAGAAGAAGAAGAGAGAGATGAAGAGAAGAGAAGAGAGAGAAGAGGAAGAGAAGAGAAGAGAAGAGAGGGAAGAGAAGAGAAGAGAAGAGAAGAGAAGAGAAGAGAAGAGAAGAGGATAAGAGAAGAGGAGAGAAGAGAAGAGAGAAAGAGAAGAGAAGAGAAGAGAAGAGAAGAGAAGAGAGAAGATGAAGAGAAGAGAAGAGAAGAGAAGAAGAGAGAGAAGAGAAGAGAGAGAAGAGAAGAGAAGAAAGAGATCGAGAAGAGAAGAGAAGAGAAGAGAAGAGAAGAGAAGAGAAGAGAAGAGAAGAGAAGAGAAAGAGAAGAGAAGAGAAGAGAGAGAAGAGAGAGAAGAGAAGAGGAAGAGAAGAGAAGAGAAGAGAAGAGAAGAGAGAGAAGAGAAGAGAAGAGAAGAGAAGAGAAGGAAGAACTTTAAAGCTGTTTCTCCCACCGTGAAGCCTGCCCCAACCTGCCCACTCCCAAGCCGAGGCGTGCAGCACTCCTCTCGGGGGGAAAGGCTGGCTGTGTCTGTGTGTCTTTGCCTGCAGAGCTGGGAATTGATCTGGTGCCATGAACAGCAGGGACTTTGCCCATTCTCTTCAGCGGGACTTGGTTCAAGCCCTGAACCTCCTGATGACGGGGTGGGAGGGAGGGAGGGAGGAGAATGAATCTCCTGCAGAAACAGCTCTGCTCTGACCTGTTTAGTGGGTGTCTGGGTGCAGGGGAATTAGTAACAGGGGGTTTGCAAACCCTGGGCTGAATAACATGTCCTCTTTGCTCAGGCTCTCCTCAGAAATGCAATCTTAGGGTCACAGAATGAAGCCATAGAACTGTTGAGGTTGGAAGAGACCTCTGAGCTCCTCCAGTCTGACCACTTGCCTTAAGCTCACAATCCCACAGCAGCACTAGAACCATGGCCCTCAGCACCACATTGAAGTGTAGACTCATTTTGGTTGGTCTAAGATCATTGAGTTCAATCATTCCCTAGCTCTACCAAGTCTGCTGCTGCTAGCCTGTACACATCCACTTGTCTTTCAAATCCCTCCAGGGATGGTGGTTCCACCACGTCCCTGGGCAGCCTGTTCCAATGCCTGAGAACCCTTCCTGGGAAGATATTTTTCCTAATATCCAACCTGAAACCTTCCCTGGCACAACCTGAGGCTGTTTCTTCTTGACCTGTCACTTGTTGTGTGTGAGAAGAGACCAACCCCCCACCTGACTACAACCTCCCTTGAGGTAGCTGTAAAGGGTGATGAGGTCTCCCCTCAGCCTCCTCTTCTGAAGACAAAACAACAACAGTTCCCTGAGTCATACCACATAAGTCTGAGGCCCTTCACCAGCTTCTTCATGGAATCTTTAGGACACCTGGATAGACTTTGCCAGATTCTTGTTGCCTATCATAGAATTGTCAGGGTTGGAAGGGACCTCAAGGCTCAGCCAGTTCCAACTCCCCTGCCATGGGCAGGGGACACCTCACACTGCAGCAGGTTGCTCACAGCCACCTCCAGCCTGGCTGCAAACACCTCCAGGCAGGAGGCTTCCACCACCTCCCTGGGCAACCTGTGCCAGGCTCTCACCACCCTCATGGGGGAACAACTTCTTCCTAACATCCAAGCTGAATCTGTCCACTTCTAGTTTTGCTCCATCCCCCCAGTCCTATCCCTCCCTGACAAACCCTCAAAAGTCCCTCCCCAGCTATCTTGTAGCCCCCTTCACAGTATCACTAAGGTTGGAAGAGACCTCAAAGATCATCAAGTCCACCCTGTCACCACAGACCTCATGACTAAACCATGGCACCAAGTGCCACATCCAATCCCCTCTTGAACACCTCCAGGGATCAGGACTCCACCACCTCTCTGGGCAGCACATCCCAATGATGAATGTCTCTCTTGGTGACGAACTTTCTCCTCACCTCAAGCCTAAACTTTCCCTGGCACAGCTTGAGACTGTGTCCTCTTGTTCTGGTGCTGCATGCCTGGGAGAAGAGACCAACCACCACCTGACTACAACCTCCCCTTCAGGGAGTTGGAGAGAGCAAAGAAGGTCTCCCCTGAGCCTCCTCTTCTCCAGGCTAAGCAACCCCAGCTCCCTCAGCCTCTCCTCACAGGGCTGTGCTCCAGACCCCTCCCCAGCTTTGTTGCCCTTCTCTGGACAGGTTCCAGCAACTCAACATCTTTCCTAAACGGAGGGCCCCAGAAGGTTCCTGACCCAGGAAGCTGCCACTAGCAGAAAGCTCTTGGGTTGTTTTCCCAGTGTTGTAGGAGTGACCTGGATTTGAAATGTTCAATCATTGTGCTCTCCCCGTGGTGGGAACAGTATCTTCTTCCTCCCACAGGGTGGGGACTGGAGGTCAAAGATTGGTTCCCAGGGAGGCAATGCTCTCTGGAATTTCAGCATTACTGTTGTGCCCTCCTTTCCTGGCTCCTAAATCTGCTTTCTGCTGAATGACACGTTGGTATGGGGGAAAGGTCAGGGAAGGGGCATGCAGCCAGCTGTCACTGGGTTCAGTCTCTGCCCTCCTGCTTGCTGCAGTGCTCGTGGACCAAGCCCCTAAGGCTGAGTCCCAAGATAGGCATAGCCTTGCTGCTTGCCTGCCAGGCATGCAGGACCTTGCCCCATGCCAGGACCAGTGAGTGAGCAGGGGCTGAAAAATCTGAATAGAATAGAAATAGAATAGAAATAGAATAGAATAGAATAGAATAGATGAATAGAATAGAATAGAATAGAATAGAATAGAATAGAATAGAATAGAATAGAATAGAATAGAACTCAACTCAACTCAACTCAACTCAACTCAACTCAACTCAACTCTTCTGGTTGGAAAAGACCTTTATGATGATTGAGGACCAACCATGAACCCAGCACTGCCAGGTCACCACTAAACCACATCCCTCAGCACCACAGCTCCACAGCCTCGAAACCCCTCCAGGGATGGGGACTCCACCACTGCCCTGGGCAGCCTGTTCCAGGCCTTGACAACCTTCAAGTGGAAGAAATTGTTACCCATGTCTCTCATGGTACAAATCAAGGCCATTTCCTCTTCTTCTGTCACAGTTCCTTGAGAGAAGAGGCCAAGCCCCACCTGGCTTCAGCCTCCTTTCAGGAAGTTGTAGAGGCCAAGAAGGTCCTCTTATCATCTTTGTCACCAGGATAAAACAACTCCAGTTCCCTCAGGTGTGCCTCACCAAATCTCTTCTCTAGACCCTTCACCAGCTTTGCTGCCCTTCTCTGGACTTACTCCAGCCCCTCAATGTCTGTCTTGGAGTGAAGGGCCCTCAATGTCTGTCCTTGGAGTGAAGGGCCAAAACTGAACCCAGGAATTTGAGGTGTAGGCTTACCAGTGCCCAGTATGGTGGGATCATTCCTGCTATGTCCTGCTGCACGCTATTGCTGATTTAGCCAGGATACTGGTAGCTTTCTTGGGCACCTGACACAGACTGTCTCATCTTCAGCCATTCTTGACCAACACCCCTGGGTCCTTTTCTGTCTATCCATTTTCCAGCTGCTCTGCCCCAAGCCGGGAGCGTTCTTGGGGGCTGTTGTAACCCAAGTGCAGAACCCTTGGCTCTGCTGACCCTTAGCTATCCAAAGAGGCAGCAGGGAAGAAGCATTGAGCAGCAGTCGGTGGTGTGGGCAGCAGGCCTATGGTGTGGGCAGCAGCCGATGGCATGGGCAGTAGCCTATGGGTGTGGGCAGCAGCCGATGGTGTGGGCAGCAGCCTATGGTGTGGGCTGCAGCCGATGGTGTGGGCAGCAGCCGATGGCATGGGCAGCAGCCTATGGTGTGGGCAGCAGCTGATGGCATGGGCAGCAGCCTATGGTGTGGGCAGCAGCTGATGGCATGGGCAGCAGCCTATGGTGTGGGCAGCAGCCGATGGCGTGGGCAGCAGCCTATGGTTGTGGGCAGCAGCCGATGGCGATGGGCAGCAGCCGATGGCGTGGGCAGCAGCCTATGGTGTGGGCAGCAGCCGATGGCGTGGGCAGCAGCCTATGGTGTGGGCAGCAGCCGATGGTGTGGGCAGCAGCCAATGGCATGGGCAGCAGCCTATGGTGTGGGCTGCAGCCGATGGTGTGGGCAGCAGCCTATGGTGTGGGCAGCAGCTGATGGTGGTGGGCAGCAGCCGATGGCGTGGGCAGCAGCCTCTGGTGTGGCAGAAGCCTATGGTGTGGGCAGCAGCCGATGGCATGGGCAGCAGCCTATGGTGTGGGCAGCAGCCGATGGCATGGGCAGCAGCCGATGGCATGGGCAGCAGCCTCTGGTGTGGGCAGAAGCCTATGGTGTGGGCAGCAGCTGATGGCATCGGCAGCAGCCTATGGTGTGGGCAGCAGCTGGCGGTGTGGAGCAGCAGCCGATGGGCGTGGGCAGCAGCGATGGCATGGGCAGCAGCCTATGGTGTGGGCAGCAGCCTATGGTGTGGGCAGCAGCCGATGGCATGGGCAGCAGCCTATGGTGTGGGCAGCAGCTGATGGCATGGGCAGCAGCCTATGGTGTGGGCAGCAGCCCATGGTGTGGGCAGCAGCCGATGGCATGGGCAGCAGCCGATGGCATCGGCAGCAGCCTCTGGTGTGGGCAGCAGCCTATGGTGTGGGCAGCAGCCGATGGCATGGGCAGCAGCCTATGGTGTGGGCAGCAGCCAATGGCATGGGCAGCAGCCTATGGTGTGGGCTGCAGCCGATGGTGTGGGCAGCAGCCTATGGTGTGGGCAGCAGCCTATGGCGTGGGCAGCAGCCCATGGTGTGGGCAGCAGGCAGC